>NC_074685.1:44181702-44481702 GCF_029448725.1 Salvelinus fontinalis
AGACAGAGAGGTAGCTCAGGACAGAGAGGTAGCTCAGGACAGAGAGGTAGCTCAGGACAGAGAGGTAGTTCAGGACAGAGGGGCAACTCCGGACTGAAGGGCAGCTCCGGACAGAGAGGCTGCTCTAGACTGAAGGGCAGCTCCGGACTAATGGCAGCTCCGGACTGGAGGGCAGCTCATGACTGGAGGGCAGCTCATGACTGGAGGGCAGCTCATGACTGGAGGGCAGCTCATGACTGAAAGGCAGCTTATGACTGGAGGGCAGCTCATGACTGGAGGGCAGCTCATGACTGAAGGGCAGCTCATGACTGGAAGGCAGCTCATGACTGGAGGGCAGCTCATGACTGGAAGGCAGCTCATGACTGGAAGGCAGCTCCTGACTGGCTGGCGGCTCTGGCAACTCCTGACTGGCTGGCGGCTCTGGCAGCTCCTGACTGGCTGGCGGCTCTGGCAGCTCCTGACTGGCTGGCGGCTCTGGCAGCTCCTGACTGGCTGGCGGCTCTGGCAGCTCCTGACTGGCTGGCGGCTCTGGCGGCTCCTGACTGGCTGGCGGCTCTGGCGGCTCCTGACTGGCTGGCGGCTCTGGCGGCTCCTGACTGGCTGGCGGCTCTGGCGGCTCCTGACTGACTCACGGCTCTAGCGGCTCCTGACTGACTGACGGCTCTAGCGGCTCCTGACTGACTAACGGCTCTGACGGCTCGGGACAGACGGGTGGCTCTGACGGCTCGGGACAGACGGGCGGCTCAGATGGCGCTGGGCAGACGGATGGCTCAGATGGCGCTGGGCAGACGGATGGCTCAGATGGCACTGGGCAGACGGATGGCTCAGATGGCGCTGGGCAGACGGATGGCTCAGATGGCGCTGGGCAGGCAGGCCGCTCAGACGGCGCTGGGCGGGCAGGCCGCTCAGACGGCGCTGGGCAGGCAGGCCGCTCAGACGGCACTGGGCAGACGGATGGCTCAGACGGCGCTGGGCAGGCAAGCAGTGCAGGCGGCGTTGAGCAGACGAGCAGTGCAGGCGGCGTTGGGCAGACGAGCAGTGCAGGCGGCGTTGGGCAGACGGCCGACTCTGACCTGCTGAGGCGCACAGTAGGCCTGGTGCGTGGTGCCGGAACTGGTGGTACCGGACTGGAGACACGCACCTCAAGGCTAGTGCGGGGAGCAGGAACAGGGCACACTGAATTCTCAAAGCGCACTATAGGCCTGGTGCGTGGTACCGGCACTGGTGGTACCGGGCTGAGGACACGCACCTCAGGGCGAGTGCGGGGAGAAGGAACAGTGCGTACAGGGCTCTGGAGACGCACAGGAAGCCTGGTGCGTGGTGTTGGCACTGGTGGTACTGGGCTGGGGCGGGAAGGTGGCGCCGGATATACAGGACCGTGCAGGCGTACTGGCTCCCTTGAGCACTGAGCCTGCCCAACCTTACCTGGTTGAATGCTCCCCGTAGCCCGACCAATGCGGGGAGGTGGAATAACCCGCACTGGGCTGTGTTGGTGAACCGGGGACACCATGCGTAAGGCTGGTGCCATGTACACCGGCCCGTGGAGGCCAGATATGTAGAGCCGGCTTCATGGCACTTGGCTCAATGCTCAATCTAGCCCGGCCAGTGCAGGGAGGTGGAATAACCCGCACCGGGCTATGCACACGTACAGGAGAAACCGTGCGCTCTTCCGCATAACACGGTGTCTGCCCGTACTCCCGCTCTCCACGGTAAGCATGGGAAGTGGGCGCAGGTCACCTACCTGACTTCGCCACACTACCCTTTACCCCCCCCCCCAATACATTTTTGGGATTTCTTCTCGGGCTTCCTGGCCAGCCGTGTTCCCTCATAACACCGGTTCCCCTTCTCAGCTGCTTTCGCTCTCCTAGCTGCCTCCACCTGTTCCCATGGAAGGTGATCCTTACCAGCCAGGATCTCCTCCCATGTATAGCAACCCTTTCCGTCCAATACGTCCTCCCAAGTCCATTTCTCCTGGTCCCGCTGCTGCTGCTGCTGCCGCTGCTGCCCGTTGCTACGCTGCTTGGTCTGAGATTGGTGGGTGGTTCTGTAACGGCGGCCTTCCCTCTCTTCACTAGAAGAGGGGGTGAAACAGGGATCGGACCAACACGCAGCGTAGCCAGTGCTCAACATGTTTAATTAACAACAACTACTGTGAACACTAAACAAATACAAAATAACAAAAGTGGCAAACCGATACAGACCTATCTGGTGCAGAACACAAACACAGAGACAGGAAACAACCACCCACAATCCCCAACACAAAACAAGCCACCTATATATGATTCTCAATCAGGGACAACGATTGACAGCTGCCTCTGATTGAGAACCATATTAGGCTGGACACAGAAACAGACAAACTAGACACACAACATAGAATTCCCACCCAGCTCACGTCCTGACCAACACTAAACAAGCAAAACACATAAGAACTACGGTCAGGACGTGACAGGGACTAGATTCTACCCCTAGTAAGGAGTATACGAAGGGTGTTAGATTGGGACTAGATTCTACCCCTAGTAGGGAGCATACGAAGGGTGTTAGATTGGGACTAGATTCTACCCCTAGTAGGGAGCATACGAAGGGTGTTAGATTGGGACTATCTTCTTTCATGATATGCACAGAAAATAATAGCAATCTCTACTTTCAAAAGAACGTGAGTCTCGTGTTCAAATTTCGTAATCTCTAAGGGCTTTTCGAGTTGCCAATGCGCAATTCAACAGAAAAACACTGGATTTATGCTACATAGCATGCTAAATGTGTCAATAGCATGCTAAATGTGTCAATAGCATGCTAAATGTGTCTGATCAGATATTAGCAAACTAATGTATGAGCTGTCACCTCCACGTATTTGCCCAGGCAGAGATCAAATAGCCAAATATACAGATTCAGTGAAACAAAATCACATTGATTGATTATCAGTCAAGTCAAGGGCTTTTAGTCGGGATATAGTCTAGGCTAGGCTACTACGTGAGTCAATCAATCAATCAAATGTATTTATAGAGTCTGTTTTACAACAGCAGTTGTCACAAAGTGCTTATACAGAAACCCAGCCTAAAACCCCAGAGAGACAGCAATGCAGATGTAGAAGCACAGTGGCCAGGAAAAACTAGAGAGGAACCAGGGTTCCAGGTCAGGGTTCCATAGCTGCAGGCAAAACAGCAGAAACTGGGTCAGCAGCCCGTCCAGGTGGACTAGTGACGGGGACAGCCAGGAGTTGTCAGGCCAGGTAGTCCTGAGGCATGATCCTAGGGCTCAGGTCCTACGGGAGGGGGGAGTGAGAGAGATGAGAGAATTAGAGGGAGCATCTAAGATCACACAGGACACCAGATAAGAGAGGAGAATTACACTAGATATGACAGATTTACCCTAGCCCCCCGGCACATAGACTGTTGCAGCATAGATACAGGAGACTGGGGGGGGGGGGGGTTGGAGACACTGTGGCCCCGTCTAAAGTTACCCCCGGACAGGGAGAACCAGGCAGGATATAACCCCACCCACTTTGCCAAAGCACAGCCCCACACCACTAAATGGAAATAAACAGGCCACTAATTTACTTCCCTGAGACAAGGCCGAGTATAGCCCATGAAGAGCTCCTGACCGCACAAGCCCAAGGACAGGAAGGATGTTAGAGCGCGAGCAAACCAGTGACTCAGCCTCTGTAATAGGGTCAGAGAATCCCAGTGGAGAGTGGGGAGCCGGCCAGGCAGAGACAGCGAGGGTGGTTTGTCACTCCAGTGCCTTGCCGTTCTCCTTAGCACCCCTGGGCCAGACTACACTCAATCATAGGACCTACTGAAGAGATGAGTCTTCAGTAAAGATTTAAAGGTCAAGACCGAGTCTGCGTCTCTCACATGGAGAGGCAGACCATTCCACAAAAATTGATCTCTATAGGAGAAAGCCCTGCCTCCAGCTGTTTGGTTAGAAATTCTAGGGACAATAAGAAGGCCTGCGTCTTGTGACCGTAGCGTACGTGTAGGTATGTACGGCAGGACCAAATCGAAAAGATAGGTAGGAGCAAGCCCATGTAATGCTTTGTAGGTTAGCAGTAAAACCTTGAAATCAGCCCTAGCCTTTACAGGAAGCCAGTCTAGAGAGGCTAGCACTGGGGTAATATGATACATTATTGGGGTTCTAGTCAAGATTCTAGCAGCCGTATTTAGCACTACCTGAAGTTTATTTAGGGCCTTATCCGGGTAGCCGGAGAGTAACGCATTGCAGTAGTTTCATCTTGAAATGACAAAAGCATGGATTAGCTTTTCTGCCATAAATTTCGACAAAAAGTTCCTGATTTTTGCAATGTTACGTAGATGGAAATAAGACTGCTCTTGAAATATTTGTAATATGTTCGTCGGAGAGATCAGGGTCCAGAGTAACGCTGAGGTCCTTCACGGTTTTATTTGAGAGACTGTACAACCATCAAGATTTTGTGTCAGATCAAACAGGAGATGGCTTTGTTTCTTTGGAGTCAAAGGCAAATAATCAACCTACTAGGCTAGCGTAGGCTGCATAGCTAGCTAACATGCTAGAAGAATGTTCTGATAACACTGATGGACCAAACTACACTAAAGATTATCATCAGGAACACGCACCTCAATTTGGCAAATATTTTCCCAGCCTACTTGTTATCAAATATCAAAACGTAGATTCTGTGAAAACAAAAAATCTGATTTATCATGATGAGCAGTGGTGTAGCGGAGGGTATAGGCAGGTATACGCTGTATACCCACTTAAATTTTTGTGGTCATTGCGTTATCTCACTTTTTAATCCCCACAATGCATATCAAAGTAGTGTAGTGGACGAACAGATCAGAATGTTTATCTTAAAATGTTAACAAAATATTATTTCTTCATGTGCAGCAATGTGCACACAGCGTTCGACCTATGTTCTAAAATGCAATTTGCGGGAAAACACCATTCTAAAATGCGCACCCATGCAAGCTGAAAGGACATCATTAACATCAACAGGACTGAAGTGGAGCGGGTCGAGAGTTTCAAGTCCCATGGTGTCCACATCACCAACAAACTATCATGGTCCAAACACACCAAGACAGTTCTGAAGAGGGCACGACAACACCTTTTCCCCCTCAGGAGACTGAAAAGATTTGGCATGGGTCCCCAGATCCTCAAAACGTTCTGCAGCTGCACCATTGTGAGCATCCTGGCAGGTTGCGTCACCGCCTGGTATGGCAGCTGCTCGGCATCTGAACGTAAGGTACTACACGTGCGGTCCAGTACATCACTGGGGCCAAGCTTCCTTACATCCAGGACATATATATACTAGGCATTGTCAGAGGAAGGCCCTAAAAATTGTCAGACTCCAGTCACCCAAGTTAAAGACTGTTCTCTCTGCTACCGCACGGCAAGCAGTACCGGAGCACCAAGTCTAGGACCAAAAGGCTCCTGAACAGCTTCTATCCCCAAGCTATAAGATTTCTGAACTAATCAAATGGCCACCTGGACTATTTACATTGCCCCCCCCCTTTACACTGCTGCTACTCGCTGTTTATTATCTATGCATAGCCACTTTACAAATGACCTCAACTGACCTGTACCCCCTCACATTGATTTGTTACCAGTACCCTCTGTATATAGCCTCGTTATTGTTATGTAAATGTATTGTGTTACTTTTTGATTGATTTGATTTGACTTATTATTTTAACACTATTTCTTCAACTGCATTGCTGGTTAAGGGCTTGTAAGTAAGCATTTCACGGTAAGGTCTACACCTGTTGAATTTGGCACATGTGACAAATAACATTTGATTTGATTTCATGGACAGAGATGGAAAGTTAAGGTCCAGGTTTCAAACAATTAAGGAACAGGAAAAATCTTGAAGTGACAAAAGCATGCTAATGATTGGCTTAACCGTCTTTTGGTAGATAAAAAGGCTTTCCGAAAAACCTTCTCAACTAAATGTTAACTAGCTACAAAGTATGTCATGTGCTACAGAAATCAAATCAAATCAAATTTTATTTGTCACATACACGTGTTTAACAGATGTTATTGCAGGTGTAGCGAAATGCTTGTGCTTCTAGTTCCAACAGTGCAGCAATATGGGCGGCAGGTAGCCTATTGGTTAGAGCGTTGTACTTGTAACCGAGAGATTGCAAGATTGAATCCCCAAGCTGTGACAAGGTAAAAATCTGTTGTTCTGCCCCTGAACAAGGCAGTTAACCCACTGTTCGTAGGCCATCATTAAAAATAAGACTTTGTTCTTAACTGACTTGCCTAGTTAAAAAAAGGTAAAAAAATATCTAACATTTTCACAACAAATACCTAATACACACAAATCTAAGTAAAGGAATGAATCACCTCTAACCTAACAACAGTGGTCTCCTGATTTGGTTTAAACTGTTGTTATGGACTTAGAACATCCAATTTTGTTGTTTTTCTATTTTTAAAAAAAGTGTGACTTTGAGAGCACATTTTTTTTACAAAATCTGAAAGCTGTGAATTTCTGACTCCGTTAACAGCCTCATTTATCTGTTTCAATAGTAGGACTACTATTAGCCTACTAGCACAGTACAGCTGGGGCCTGACTGTGAAAGACCAATATGGGATTCATGATTTTAGGTAATTCACTGTTTGTCATAGAATTTTTCACACAGGGTGCTTTTCCTTCGCCGGGTGGGTCGTTTGGGAAGTGTATACCCAGACACCACTACACCACACTTGTCTCAAAGCAACTGTAAGGTTCTGTGTTTATTTTCTTAGTCAACCTTGTGTTCTGTTTCTTTGTGTTCTTGAACGTAGCTCTGTCTTTCATTTTTGTTCATTGATTTCACCTGTTTTAGTTACCTGGTCTCATCAGCTCCTTATTTAGTTCAGTTCATTCTGTTTGTGCCTTTGTGAGGTATTGTTCGTTTTGACTCTACTAAGCCTTTTCCTAGCTCGTTTGTGAGAACCAGCCTTCAGTCCTAGTTTTGACTCACCTGCCTGTTTGCTTACCTGTGTATGACCATTGCCTGCCTGTGACCACGATTCCTGCCTTCTGCAAAGGCGAAATTAACACCTGCCGCGCTCTGCGCGTGAATCTACACTTTTTCTCCCTGAGTATTCATTACAGCAACTAATAACGCTGTCCCAATCCTAACGGTGCTGAAATTATGGTTGACCACACACGGCTATTGCTTAAAAGTGTTTAAAATGGTTGGATGACTTTGGAAGTTTCAGTAAGGGATGTTCACAATTTACAGAACGGTTACCTGGAGGGAAATGGGTGAAGGATCATGCTTAGGGTGTAGTTATTTTTTTAAATGTAGTCCAGGGGAGGGTCATGTAATTTGTTATTGATGAAATGTCAATATTTCTCAGTGTTTTAGAATTTGTTGCTTATTAGGCTATATATTGATGTGTTCCCGATGCCCCTCTCATCTCTGATTCTCCGCTGGGCACACAATATCAAATGTGCCTATCGGCTATTTAGTGTGGTCTCAATCAAATGATCCATAGCCTATGTTTAGAACTGCCACGAGGATGGTAACAGCCTAGTAATGGGCGCTGCCTAGCAACCATCATTATGAAGCCTCAAATCTCATGAAAGGGAAAACGGGTACCTGTGAACGCATATTGCTTACATCGGACTTAGCTACGACTGGTCTTATTTTTGGTTGGTGCAACAGGTGTAAATTCTGATCCTAAAATTGGACATAGCTACGCCTGACCTAGCAGTTAAGACTAAATGTTTTCCGCTCAACTGGTGAAAACGATCATTGATTGTTAAAGTAAGGATTGGAGTAGGGTAAGCTGATCCTAGATCTCTGCTTATAGGATCACTTTCTACACAGAGCCCATACTAAAGGGCTGCAGGTAGGCTATCTGCGTGGGATGTGATGAAGTTGCCTATAAGTGCTGATCTAAGGTCAGATTTGCGTGTGACTTCATAATGATTACCTCTATCTCTGATCTAGGATCTCTATTACGTGAATAACAAATTTTTCTACCAATATATATATACGCTGTATTCACCATATAAAGTATGTTACCCAGCAGGAGATGCTGTATTCACCATATACAGTATGTTACCCTGCAGGAGATACTGTATTCACCATATAAAGTATGTTACCCAGCAGGAGATGCTGTATTCACCATATAAAGTATGTTACCCAGCAGGAGATGCTGTATTCACCATATAAAGTATGTTAACCAGCAGGAGATGCTGTATTCACCATATACAGTATGTTACCCAGCAGGAGATGCTGTATTCACCATATACAGTATGTTACCCAGCAGGAGATGCTGTATTCACCATATACAGTATGTTACCCAGCAGGAGATGCTGTATTCACCATATACAGCATGTTACCCAGCAGGAGATGGCTGTATTCCAGGTCAATACCAAAGACCTGACTGTGATAGATCTTGAGCCAGTGGAGGAACCTGCAGAGATTAATGACCTATTGAGTATGTGTGTGTGTGAGAGAGAGAGAGAGAGAGAGAGAGAGAGAGAGAGAGAGAGAGAGAGAGAGAGAGAGAGAGAGAGAGAGAGAGAGAGTGTGTGTCGTACAGATGGATTCCATTCAGAAGTTGATCTGCTTAGCAGGCTCTTTTTCGCCTGTATTTCTGTCTCCTTCTCTTCGTCGACCCAGGGGTGTATAAGAGGCTGATAGGCACAGCAGTCATAGACAAGGAGCAGGGCGCATTAATAATTCATGGACAGGGCTGAGCGTTAGCTGGGCATCAGGACTGCAGAGCGCTCATGATTGGGGGAAACCCTCTCCCACAGAGCAGAGTGGGATGAATGTTAATAGGCTAATGTGCTAAGTTTTTAGCAACGCGCTAGGCTATGCCACGCTAGCTAGGCTAGCATTGGTTTTTCCCTCCATTTTGGTTGTATTTCTCAAACCTGCCAATCAAATGATAGACTGTAAATTGTGTAAGAAAGAACATTTCTCTACGTGAAAAATACTAGCTGCCCGTCTCGTGATATGAAGGCATGTGGGTGTTGTCAAGTTGCACATTTCCCCTGCAGAGTCCAATCAATACTTTGTTTCACCAGATCCTGCTGTAGCTTCCTACATTATGCGTGTTGCTGTGGGTCTGGGGGAATCGTATATCCATATGAGCGCTTGTGGGAATTAACGTGGCCAATGTGTGCATTCATTCCAAGGTCATTGCAAGCATTGGCGATTTTGATGCCAGATAGTATGTCTAGACTATGTTGTAGTTCTTTCTGTCCGGAAATGATTTCATCGAAAATATATCAGACCTTTACAGAATTGCTTCAGTAGTGTTAAATGATACACAGTAGATATCAATTAACTTTGAGGAGCACAAGCAAAAATGTGACCTGTTACTTACCACGTGTACATGGTCGCAGGAAGTAGTTTGGGGGTGGGGGTGCTGCAATTTGCTGCAATTTTTTGGGGAGCAGCTGTTTCAGATCACTAATACAGGTCTAGTAAAGCCCCAGGGCACAACTTCCGTGAGAGTTTTTGTTGTTGTCTCTCTCAAAGAATATTGTTTAATTCATATATTTTTTTAAATTAAGATTTTTCAGGCTCAGCACCCTTACATCCCATGGCACGTATAGCTTATCTTAGCCTAGCTACAATGGGCCAAAAGCTCTTGTCTTTAGTCAATATCTACTAAAGTGTTCTCCTCCTATTGCAAAAAGCAAGTTCTCTTTAGTAATGGTAGACTAGTAGCCTAGCATGAGTAATGTATAGAATATCATTGCTGTCAATTGTTGCATGTAAAAAACTGGGGTGGATATTCAGCATACATCACATACTGTACTGTACATGCAGGTATATGATCTGAGCCCATTGCTCTTCATATTGATCGAAGCTAGTTAATATAAATCAATATTATTGGGATATTCACCACCCACATACCAACAACCCCTCCCCCCCAAATAATACTATCTGTCTGTGAGGCATGCATGTTTGTCCCCTATGATAATCATTGATTAAACTATACTCTGCAAATCCCTGCATAATCCTATTTGAGGCAGATTATGCTCTTTGGTCCTGCCAGAGCTAGATTGACTGATAGTTCCTGAGAGGCCTCTTCATCAAGGCAGGCCGAATGGAAGAGGGGCATTGATCCTGTCCTGCAGCCGCCTCCATGCTACACACTGATAGCTCGGTGAATGCACAGCTGGCTTGCGCTAATGTTACTGGTGTACAGCCCAATAAGAATCCATCTGCATGTAGTTAGCAGGCGCTAAGGCTAGGCTAGTGGAGTGCAAACATGTTAAGTATCTATCTACAGGAATGCTATCTATCACTAATGCTAGCATGAAGCGTATTTTATTTGTTTATTTATTTAACCTTTATTTAACTAGGCAAGTCAGTTAAGAACAAATTTTTATTTACAATGACGGCCTACCAAAAAACAAAAGGCCTCCAGTGGGGACAGGGGCCTGGGATTAAAAATAAAAACAATATAAATATAGGACAAAACACACATCACGACAAGAGAGACAACACAACACTAGATAAAGAGAGACCTAAGACAACAACATAGCAAGGCAGCAGCACATGATAGCACAGCATGGTAGCAACACAACATAACAACAGAATGGTAGCAACACAACATGGTAGCAGCACAAAACATCGTGCAAACATTATTGGGCACAGACAACAGCACAAAGGGCAAGAAGGTAGAGACAACAATACATCACACAAAGCAGCCACAACTGTCAGTAAGAGTGCCCATGATTGAGTCTTTGAATGAAGAGATTGAGATAAAACTGTCCAGTTTGAGTGTTTATTGCAGCTCATTCCAGTTGCTAGCTGCAGCGAACTGAAAAAAGGAGCGACCCAGGGATGTGTGTGCTTTGGGAACCTTTAACAGAATGTGACTGGCAGAACGGGTATTGTATGTGGAGGATGAGGGCTGCAGTAGATGTCTCAGGTAGGGGGGAGTGAGGCCTAAGAGGGTTTAATAAATAAACATCAACAAGTGGGTCTTGCGACGGGTATACAGAGATGACCAGTTTACAGAGGAGTATAGAGGATACTATAGAGGAGCAGAGGATACTATAGAGGAGCATTGGTGGCAAATCTGATGGCCAAATGGTAAAGGACATCTAGCCGCTCGAAAGCACCCTTACGTGCCGATCTATAAATTATGTCTCCGTAATCTAGCATGGGTAGGATGGTCATCTGAATCAGGGTTAGTTTGGCAGCTGGGGTGAAAGAGGAGCGATTACGATAGAGGAAACCAAGTCTAGATATAACTTTAGCCTGCAGCTTTGATATGTGCTGAGAGAAGGACAGTGCACTGTCTAGCCATACTCCCAAGTACTTGTATGAGGTGACTACCTCAAGCTCTAAACCCTCAGAGGTAGTAATAACACCTGTGGGAAGAGGGGCATTCTTCTTACCAAACCACATGACCTTTGTTTTGGAGGTGTTCAGAACAAGGTTAAGGGTAGAGAAATCTTGTTGGACACTAAGAAAGCTTTGTTGTAGAGCATTTAACACAAAATCCGGGGAGGGGCCAGCTGAGTATAAGACTGTATCATCTGCATATATATGGATGAGAGCTTCCTACTGCCTGAGCTATTTTGTTGATGTAAATTGAGACAAGCGTGGGGCCTAGGATCGAGCCTTGGGGTACTCCCTTGGTGACAGGCAGCAGCAGAGACAGCAGATTATCTGTCTTTATACACTGCACTCTTTGAGAGAGGTAGTTAGCAAACCAGGCCAAAGACCCCTCAGATACACCAATATTCCTTAGTCGGTCCACAAGAATGGAATTGGCTACCGTATCGAAAGCTTTGGCCAAGTCAATAAAAATAGCAGCACAACATTGCTTAGATTCAAGGACAATGGTGACATCATTGAGGACCTTTAAGGCTGCAGTGACACATCCAAAACCTGAGCAGAAACCAGATTGCATACCTGAAAGAATACTACAGACATCAAGAAAGCCAGTCAGTTGATTATTGACAATTTTTTCCAAAACTTTTGATAAACAGCAAAAAATAGAAATAGGCCTTTAACGTTAAGATCAGCTTGATCTCCCCCTTTAAATGAAGGACGAACCGTGGCTGCCTTCCAAGCAATGGGAACCTCCCCAAAAAGGAGAGACAGGTTAAAAAGTTTGGAGATAGGCTTGGCGATGATAGAGTCAGCAACCTTAAAGAAGAACGGGTTTGAACCATCTGACCCAGATGTTTTTTTGTGGCCAAGTTTAAGGAGCTCCTTTAGCACCTCGTAGTCAGTGACCGCCTGCAGGGAGAAACTTTGTAGTGGGACAGGGGAAAAAGAGGGAGAAGCATCGGGGATAGTTGCATTAGAAGGGGTGGGAGATGAGGAAATGTTGGACAGGCAAGGAGGCATGACTGAGTCAAATAGAATCCTGACTTAATGAAATGGTGATTAAAGAGCTCAGCCATGTGCTTCTTGTCAGTAACAACCACATCATCAACATTAAGGGACATGGGCAGCTGTGAGGAGGAGGGTTTATTCTCCAGGTCTTTAACCGTTTTCCAGAACTTCTTGGGATTAGACTCACAGAGAGAGAAAGTAACTCACTTTGGCCTTCTGGATAGCCTGAGTGCACTTATTTCTCATTTGCCTGAATGAGAGCCAGTCAGCCTGAGTATGTGTGTGCCGAGCATTTCGCCAAATGCAATTCTTGAGGTGGAGTAACTCTGCAAGATCACGATCGAACAATTTTAATTCTCATTTTCTTTATGAGGGCGTGTTTGTTAACAATACCAGTGAAAATATTAAAAAAGAAGGTCCAAGCGTCTTCGACAGAGGGGATCAAGCTGATTCTATACCATTTTGCAGAGGCCAGTTCATGAAGGAAGGCTTGCTCATTAAAGTTTTTTAGCAAGCGTCTATGACAAATCAGGACAGGTTGTTTCACTGAGCAGCCATTACAAACACAGGCTGTAAAACAGTGATCACTAAGGTCATTACAGAAAACACCAGACTGATACCTATCATGATAATTTGTGAGGATAACATCGAGGAGAGTTGCCTTTTCTGGGTGTTTGGAGTCATACCTTGTTGGATTGGTAATAATCTGAGAAAGATTTAGGGAGTCCTATTGCTTTAGGACTTGGTCAGGTGTTTAAGCATGTCCCAGTTTAGGTCACCTAACAGGACAAATTCAGACTTAGTTAAGTGTAAGGGGCCAGGAGAGAGCTTAGGGCAGGTAGGGTACAGGCCGGTGCTGATGGAGGACGATAATACCCAGCAACAGTCAACAAAGAGCTATTTGAAAGTTTAGTGCTTAAAACCAGCAAATAAAATTATTTGGGGACAGACTTGGTGGAGACAACCGAGCACTGAAGGTAATCCTTGGTAAAGATTGCCACTCCCCCACCTTTGGAAGATCTGTCTTGCCAAAAAAGGTTACAACCAGAAAGGTTAACATCAGTATTCAAACAACTCTTCCTTAACCACGTCTCAGTAATGACCAACACACCTGGATTGAAGCTGTGAAACCACACTTTCAATTGATCCATTTTAGGTAATAAGCTTCTACTGTTAACGAATAAGCTTCTGCTGTTAACGTGCAGAAAACCCAGGCTTTTATGAGAGCAGAAGTCAGTGAAGAAGATATCAGAGCACAAGTCAGAATTGGGGCGAGCAACAGTAGATGGGCCAGGGTGTACATGCACATTTCCAGATATCATCAACAGTAATACAATCAAGGCACGGCAGAGGACAGGGAGAGCTCTGCAGTGCTGATTTATGACATCTGAATGTGCATCAGATGGCAACAAGATCATGTTGTACAGCAATTTCATCAGGTAACATGAATACAAAGCCGGCGAGAGGTGGTTAGAATAGGATGGGAGGCCGAAAGTCTATGTAAAAAATAGAGAGTCAGAGTCCCGAGTGTGGGAACAAACAGTCTGTTCCACAGTTGGGTAAAGAAAGTTTGAGTCAACAAAGTATGCAGGAGTCATGAGGCAAATAGCAAAATAGCAAAATGCACAAGAAAAAATGTAAATATATAATGCCTTGGGGCTAGCCATTGTAATCTCAGTCACTCACACCAACAGTGCAGATTTCGTGTAGAAAATGCCAGTGAATGGTCTTTGAACATCAGGTGGGGGCTTCAGAGGACGCTTCAAAGACTCCTGACACTTGTTGGTCCAAAAGGCCTCGACACTCTTTACTTCCCACCTCATTGCTAATTGAAGTTGTATCTGGTCTGTCCTTGCAAGCCTGGCAGCCTTAACTCAGCATTCAGTCCCCATAGAGTAACATATATCATTGTAATGTCCTTTAAAAATATATATATATTTTCTTGTCTTTCAAAATAGCATCAGACCTAACACTACTCACTCAGTTCCAGGTTGGATGGTGTCCTCAGGTCTCTGCTGTTTGTTTTGTCTAGCGCACCCTCCGTATAGCTTGGAAACAGGAAACCTTGGAAGCAGTAATCTCTCCTGTTCATTTTGGTCAAAATTAGGTTGTAGGTTTGGAGTATGATACCCCGATAGGATTATATCTGCATGGAGACATGCAGGGGACTGCAATATTAGGTCAAATATGATTTATGGGTTTAAGAAAACATTGAGATAAGTTTGATATGATGCGTTTATGGCATATTGTGGAACAACGATAAGGTAGGAAACCAACAGCCACATTGTCCTTAACTGTGTATTGTCGTGTACATTCATTATCAATTCCATATTTGTATTTTCCATGCAAAATAAAGAATCTATTGCATTATGACTGTGGAGATTGCTCCCTTATTCAATGGAAGGTGTTAGGCTATGGTGTAGCTGGTACAGGCTGAGAGACTAGAAAATAATCACATTACTGTACAATGAGAGCCCTGAAGGCCTTGGCAAATCCATGTAATCTCCACAAAACCCAGCAAACATGGGAGAAATTCTCCCTAGGAATTTGAGAAGTCATTACTAGCAATAGGTAGACATGAACTCACTGGCATAGCAACTGATAAACCAGCATAGCAACTGATAAACCAGCATAGCAACTGATAAGCCAGCATAGCAACTGATAAGCCAGCTCTTAAATTGAAGTATCTACCACCCACTTAGAACCCTGAAATTCTTGTGATTTGAATTGAAGAGAGATTCAACGCAGCATGAAGTCATCCACATTTCATAAATTACGTTGTCATAAATAATTCCATTTGAACCGCAAAATGCATTTTAGAGTGTTACATTTAAAAGCACCATTTTTTCCCCTCCTTTTTTGAATGAAAGAGAGAGCATGAAAATTGGAAACCCTAAGGCCATTCTATTCAAACAGTAGTGAGTGATCGGGATACAGTAGTACACACACACACACACACACACACACACACACACACACACACACACACACACACACACACACACACACACACACACACACACACACACACACACACACACACACACACACACACACACACGTTACCCATCCCAGTCAAACAGACACAAATCACTTGTTTAATGGCCTGTTAAAGGAGGTGTTCTCCTGTTTGTGTTTCTCCTAGGTGTTGTAAACCTGGAGTGTCCAACCATCTAAAGATCTACTATCACAGCACTTTGAGATAATTCACACTTGAATCAAATAAGGAGACGCTAAAGGAAATCACAAACAAAATCACAAACAACAGGTAGCTGGGGACCGGTTACATCATGTAACAGAGAGTACAACATATAGTGATCAAAGAATATAAACGCAATATGTAAAGTATTGGTCCCATGTTTCATGAGCTGAAATAAAAGATCCCAGATATGTTCCATATGCACAAAAAAACGTATTTCTCTCAAATGTTGTGTACAAATTTCTTTACATCCGTGTTAGTGAGCATTTCTCATTTGCCAAGATAATCCATCCACCTGACAGTTGTGGCATATCAAGAAGCTGATTAAACAGCATGATCATTACACAGGTGCACCTTGTGCTGGGGACAATAAAAAGCCACTCTAAAATGAGCAGGTTTGTCACACAACACAATGCCACAGATGTCTCAAGTTTTGAGGGAGCGTGCAATTGTCATGCTGACTGCAGGAATGTCCACCAGAGCTGCTGCCAGAGAATTGCATTTTAATTTCTTTACCATATGCCGCCTCCAACGTCATTTTAGAGATTTTGGCAGCACGTCCTCACAACCGCAGACTAAGTGTATGGCGTTGTGTGGGTGAGCGGTTTACTGATGTCAACGTTGTGAACAGAGTGGTGGCGGTGGGGTTATGGTATGGGCAGGCATAAGCTACGGACAACGAACACAATTGCATTTTATCGATGGCAATTTGAATAAACAAAAGTACTGTATCGAGATCCTGAGGCTCATTGTGAGACACATTTTTATTTTATTTTTTACAACATTTGTATACCTCTATTCCCAGTCATAAAATCCACAGATTAGGGCCGAATAAAATGACTGATTTTCTAAAATCAATGAAATTGTTGCATGTTGTGTTTATATTTTTGTTCAGTATAGATGGCAGTGTCACAGACTTCTGAACTGTCTACCACAGAAGGACAAGATCAAAGTCGTGTTTCTAAAAGGGGGAGTTTACCTTTGTGCCTCTGCCATATCATGCTAATACATGTTGCCTAATGTGTGACGTTCCAGCCAAGTACCAATTAATTACTGTGACTAAAGGATACAAGCGTATCTAAAACCTCATCCTAAATCTCATCAGGTATAAAGTACATTGGGAAAGTATTCAGATCCCTTGACTTTTTCCACATTTTGTTATATTACAGCCTTATTATAAAATGGATTCAATTGGTTCATTTCCTTATCAACCTACACACAATACCACATAATGACAAATCAAAAACAGGATTTTAGATTTTTTTGCACATGTATTAAAAAACAACAACTGAAATAATACATTTACATAACTATTCAGACCCTTTACTCAGTGCTTTGTTGAAGCACCTTTGGCAAAGATTACAGCCTCGAGTCTTGGGTATGACGCTACAAGCTTGGCACACCTGTATTTGGGGAGGTTCTCCCATTCTTCTCTGCAGATCCTCTCAAGCTCTGTCAGGTTGGAATGGGGGGGGGGGGGGGGGGCGTTGCTGCACAGTTATTTTCAAGTCTTCAGAGACGTTAGATCGGGTTCAAGTCTCTGGCTGGGCCACTCAAGGACATTCAGAAACTTGTCCTGAAGCGACTCCTGTGTTGTCTTGGCTGTGTGCTTAGTGTTGTTGTCCTGTTGGAAGGTGAACCTTCACCCCAGTCTGAGGTCCTGAGTGCTCTGGAGCAGGTTTTCATCAAGATCTCTCTCTCTGTACTTTGCTCCGTTCATCTTTACCTCGATCCTGACTAGTCTCCCAGTCCCTGCCGCTGAAAGATATCCCCACAGCATGATGCTGCCACCATGCTTCATCGTGGGGAGGGTGCCAGATTTCCTTGAGATGTTACGCTTGGCATTCAGGCCAAAGAGTTCAATCTTGGTTTCATCAGACCAGATAATCTTGTTTATCATGGTCAGAGTCCTTTAGGTGCCTTTTGGCAAACTCCAAGCGGGCTGTCATGTGCCTTTTACTGAGGAGTGGCTTCTTTTATGGCCACTACCATAAAGGCCTGATTGGCGGAGTGCTGCAGAGATGGTTGTCCTTCTGGATGGTTCTCCCATCTCCAAAGAGGAACTCTGGAGCTCTGTCAGAGTCACCATCGGGTTCTTGGTCACCTCCCTGACCAAGGCCCTTCTCCCACGATTGCTCAGTTTGGCCGGGCGGCTGGCTCTAGGAAGAGTCTTGGTGGTTCCAAACTTCTTCCATTTAAGAATGACGGAGGCCACTGTGTTCTTTGGGACCTTCAATGCTGCAGAAATGTTTTGGTACCCTTCCCCAGATCTGTGCCTCAACACAATCCTGTCTCGGAGCTCTACGGACAATTTTTTAGACTTCATGGCTTCGTTTTTGCTCTGACATGCACTGTCAACTGTGGGACCTTATATAGACAGGTGTGTGCCTTTCCAAATCATGTCCAGTCAATTGAATTTACCACAGGTAGACTCCAATCAAGTTGTAGAAACATCACAAGGATGATCAATGGAAACAGGATGCACCTGAGCTCATTATCATAGCAAAGGGTTTGAATACTTATGTAAATAAGGTATTTCTGTTTTTTATTTTTAATAAATCTGCAAACATTTCTAAAAATGTAACGATCTTCTTCATCTGAAGAACAGGAAAGATCGGACCAAAATGAAGGGTGGTACGTGTCCATGTTAAATTTATTATAACTGAACACTAAATACAAAATAACAAAAGTGAAACAACGAAAATCGAAACAGTCCTGAAAGGTGACACAACACAAAACAGGAAACAACTACCCACAAACACCAGGTGGGAAAAGGCTACCTAAGTATGGTTCTCAATCAGAGACAACGATAAACAGCTGCCTCTGATTGGGAACCATACCAGGCCAAACACATAGAAATACAAAACATAGAAAAAACACATAGAATGCCCACCCCAACTCACGCCCTGACCAAACCAAAATAGAGACATAAAAAAGGAACTAAGGTCAGGACGTGACAAAAAAATTGTTTTCACTTAGTCATTATGGGGTATTGTGTGTAGTCTGATAAGGGGAAAAAAATATTGTATCCATTTAAGAATAGGGCTGTAATGTAAAAAAAATTGGAAAAAGTCAAGGGGTCTGAATACTTTCCGAATGCACTGTACATAGAGGTTAAACAGCTATAGTAAAATAGATTGATGGACAGCATCTTCAACATTATTTATGGTGAAACCTGAAAGTATGGACATTACTATGTTTCAGCATCCTACTACGTCACTTCTGAGGAAGAATCGGAAGCCTGGTTTATAATTACAACCATAGTTCCCGGAAGCATGCAGGACAATATGAAAGGACAATAACAGGCCAGCGCGGTACAGTTTGGGTCGGCGCTAGTCTGAATCAGGTATGCGAGTCAGCATATTAACTATTGTCCCAACAGCTACACAAACCCCAGAGAGGGATTACTCATCCCAATGACTTTTCTTACTAATAGAGTCACCTACTGATACAGTGGTGTATCCTTGACTAGATGGACAGGCAGAGGCTAAGTAATACATAACTAGAGTTAACCAAGTCCTTGCTGTTGATAAGATGGGAACGTTTCTCGATCTACCTGACCTAACTACAAGTCTGGGCTTGTTCATGATAAGGTCCCTACTTTCAAAAATATCCCCCAGGGTTCGTACTGAAAGTTAATCTCAAAGCATATCCAGCCACTTGAGACAGCAAGGCCCGCCTCCACAATTCCAGATACACATTACTTATGAATATTAATGATGTAGTAATGAGTTTCCATTTCTAAAAACCCATATCTAAACAGAATCAGAAGGCAGACACTATTTATTTTAAGCTGTGAAACATTGAGCTCAGATTCCATCGTTGATTCCCTTTGTGTTAATGTTTGTAACATTGTTGACATTGTTGAAATTAGGCATAATGTTGTTTTGGAGTCTAGACATAAAAATGTGACATTTAATTTGCTTTGTTTGATCAGGAAATATCACTTATTTCAACAAATACTCTTGAACATGGAATTTTCAGTTCAATTGTTTGCAATCAGAACATACCACGTGTCTCTTTAAGGTCAAGGCTACAAACCACTGTACTATCCGACACTTTACACTGCTGTTAGTAACCATGCTGCAGAAATAACATAGTCCATTGGGATATACTCCAAGTTGACACTCCATGACCAGCAGTAAGCTCATCAATCACAATAACCCTTTACATCTTGCTCTCCTAGGTAAGATGTAAAGTCATGGTCATGGAAACTATCCTAAACTCCACTATGGATATTGTTGAACAAACATCAAGAACAAAACACACTTAAAATAATATAGTTCGATTTACCATGCCAATGACTGCACCTCTTCTTCCTTGGCTTTATATTCAAAGACCCTCCCCCTTAGACTCAGTCCTCCAAAAAATGTAGGGTGATACTTTAAAAGAAAGGGTATATAATGTATGCTTGTATCTTTAAGTAATTAATCAAGTTCAATAATTAAATTGATGAGCGAGAACATGAGGCACTCATTATAAATGTAACCATGTCCAAAAGTGGACGACAGTCCTGTCATAATAAATATTTATTATGAAGGCTTTATAATACATCTACGAAATTCATGCCTAGAATTAGAAAATGTCAAGGTTGATTGTCATGCGTCGATAGCACATAGGTCTAACATCAGTACTAGTTGTTATATAGATAGGCCCCTGGATGAGCAGTAATAATGTAGTGCGTCAGTGTAGCGGTAGCCTAGCGTGTAGTCTGCTGTGGTCGCTCTCTCTTGCTCTCTCTCTCTCTCTCTCTTTTGCACACACACACACACACACACACACGAATCGGCACGCCCCTTTTAAATGCATATTAGACGCATTGGAAGCCCCGGGTGCAGGTAGTGTGTAGTCAGTCATCCAACGTAGGCTAGATGGTGCAGAGCATACGCAGAAATCCACTAGCAGTTGGGAAAGAAGGAAGAGTAGTACATGGTTCATCGATAAGGCGGATTACAGTTCTACCTCTAAAGATGCTCGATGTCGTCATTGTGTAGCAGCATTGCATCCCTGTCAAAAATGGACAAGCATTCGCTTGGAATATGGACTAAAGCGGTAAGAGTCACGTTATTGGTTCTTCACGGTTCTTTCAACAGATATCGACATCAGGAAATACATTTCAGGGAATGTAACATTCTATAGTAGTCTATCCTAAACTATCGTTTGCGTCTCAAGTGTCCTCTGTCCCCGCATCCCCATTTTCTAGTGTTCATCTACTCATTGGCAAACTATGGATGCATGTTTAAGCTAATGACGGGAAGGACAGATCATCATGCAATGATTTTGAGCGCGCTTCACATAGCGACTGCGTCCATACTCTATACTGGATCAATTATAATTAATTTACGTTTTAAAATCAATTTTACACTTTGGTAGCCTAACGCAATTTGGATGTGCTTAAAATGCGCATCAAATGTGTTTGAACTCTACCATCATAACCTATAAGAGCATCATTAACAGTCAGCATCTGTTCTATTCACAACCATATAGACTACCACTCATCTGTTTTCAACGAATATACGCTACTGCTTACTGCTGCATTTTGCGTTCTTATAGGGAGGTCAAATATCCTTAAATATAGCATTCTTCATCCACAACAAAACCATCTGGTTCCCGCCATAGCCTGTTTCACATCTGGAATTGATAACGTGGGACCTTACAACTCGACGAATTCAAAGCATGTGCTGTCATGGTAATAACCTTATCATCCCCCATGCACGTAGCTTTACTACACTGTTACTACTACACAGTAACCACGTGACTCAGGGAAAAAAACACGCTTCATGGGTTTCCCAACTGAGATTAACCTCCAGCTAAGCATGATGAAATGGCCTGCTCAGGTCACGTGGTGCTGGATGCTGAGACTCAATGCATGCCTTGCCTTGCAACAAGAGCAGAGTGTTATAGGTCCATAATGGATTACTGGGTGCAGTCAATGAAGCATACAACTCTAGGAGGTATGAATCCTTTTTCTTGGCTCAATGGCCCATCACTGTTGAGTATAAATTATTCCGTGTTTAGGCTACAATTGAGAGATCAGTTTTAAGGATAGGTTTGTAGAATAGGTGTGTAGCCTTACATCCACAGGCAGTATTGCTGTTGACCGTGAAATTATATTCGCATAAAATACGCAATATGAATAAATACACTCAACGCCATGATTAAGGATATCGAATGGATGGTCTGTGGTATTTAAGAAAGGGCCAGGCCAGCTTGCATCAGTGGCAGTGGACTAGCCTGGTCCCAGGTCTGTTTGTGCTGTCTTTTCAACTCCAATGGTCATTGTTTGGCCTGACAATAACCGTAGGAGTTGGCAAGACAGCACAAACGGATCTGTGACCAGGCTAACAGTGAACAACCATCAATGTGAAGTGACAAATGGCACAGGGCCAACATTGGAATGGACCTTCCTAGAGTAAGTGAAGTCCTAATATCGATCACTAATGGCATTTTTAGCAGATGTTCTTATGAATTAAGTGATACTTAGTCACACACGCCACAGCCAGCATGTTTTTTTTAGGGTGCCGTGCACACCTTTCACCATGGATGAAGAGTAGATATAATTTATCTTGAGCAGGGACAGATAACCGAATGGGCATGCAGGGCTGGGGCCCCCCTGGAAGTCGGGGGGCCCTCAGAGAGCATATAGAATTTCATGAAATTAGCTTTTAAACTGCAACATTTTCTCTCAGCCTCGTGGCAAAATGTGTATAATAGCAGGAAATGTGCTTATTTCCAAAAATAATAGTAAAAAACAAACAAAATATTTAATTATTTTTTGGGGGGTGGAGGAGGTCGGTGTCAGGGGCCCCCAAATGCGGTAGTCCAGCCCTGGTCTTGAGTTCTTTTTGTAAAGTTTGTTAAAATTCTTAAATAATATTTTTTATCTTAATATGCCTAAGTGGTAGATGGTATTATTAGTGTGTTTCTCTGGACTCAATGTGAAAAATGATTGTTCTTCATGTACACTACACATTGACCACCCATGCCCACATGAACTCACACATGGCATGTGACAGACACACGCACGCGCACACACACAGACCCTGCTTTTGAGTGATTCCTTATGAAACCCAAACAAAAAAAGGCCATGATTTTGGGGATTTTCACGAAATGTAATCGATAGAAGAGTCCTTTGGAGGAAGGATTGTTGACACATGTTTGACATTTGTATCTTAAAGCATAATTGAGAAATAATTAAAGTTGGCATATTAATTACATTTTAGCCTTACCCAGGCCTCTTTTAAGACTCCATAATGTTTCATCTGTTGATGCTACAAAGAAAGAATTGGTGTCATAAGAAGCTTTACAGCTTGCTCTGTAATATGATTGGTATTTTGATTTAAATAAAACAATTTGTACATTAATTTATGAATAGGAAAATATAAACATGAATATAAACTCAGCAAAAAAATAAACGTCTCTTTTTAAGGACCCTGTCTTTCAAAGATAATTCGTAAAAATCTAAATAACTTCACAAATCTTCATTGTAAGTGTTTAAACACTGTTTCCCATGCTTGTTCAATGAACCATAAACAATTAATGAACATGCACCTGTGGAACGGTTGTTAAGACACTAACAGCTTATAGACGGTAGGCAATTAAGGTCACAGTTATGAACATTTAGGACACTAAAGAGGCCTTTCTACTGACTCTGAAAAACACCAAAAGAAAGATGTCCAGGGTCCCTGCTCATCTGCGTGAATGTGCCTTAGGCATGCTGCACGGTGGCATGAGGACTGCAGATGTGGCCAGGGCAATAAATTGCAATGCCCATTCTGTAAGACGCCTAAGACAGCGTTACAGGGAGACAGGACGGACAGCTGATCGTCCTCGCAGTGGCAGACCACGTGTAACAACACCTGCACAGGATCGGTACATCCAAATATCAAACCTGCGGGACAGGTACAGGATGGCAACAACAACTGCCCGAGTTACACCAGAAATGCACTATCCCTCCATCAGTGCTCAGACTGTCCGCAATAGGCTGAGAGAGGCTGGACTGAGGGCTTGTAGGCCTGTTGTAAGGCAGGTCCTCACCAGACATCACCGGCAACAACGTCGCCTATGGGCACAAACCCACCGTCGCTGGACCAGACAGGACTGGCAAAAAGTTCTCTTCACTGACGAGTCGCGATTTTGTCTCACTAGGAGTGATTGTCGGATTCACGTTTATCTTCGAACGAATGAGCATTACACCGAGGCCTGTACTCTGGAGCGGGACCGATTTGGAGGTGGACTGTCCGTCATGGTCTGGGGCGGTGTATCACAGCATCATTGGACTGAGCTTGTTGCAGGCAATCTCAACGCTGTGTGTTACAGGGAAGACATCCTCCTCTCTCATGTGGTACCCTTCCTGCATGCTCATCCTGACATGACCCTCCAGCATGACAATGCCACCAGCCATACTGCTCGTTCTGTGCGTGATTTCCTGCAGGACAGGAATGTTAGTGTTCGGCCATGGCCAGCGAAGAGCCCGGACCTCAATCCCATTGAGCACGTCTGGGACTTGTTGGATCGGAGGGTGAGGGCTAGGGCCATTCCCCACAGAAATGCCCGGGAACTTGCAGGTGCCTTGGTGGAAGAGTGGGGTAACATCTCACAGCAAGAACTGGCAAATCTGGCGCATCCATGAGGAGGAGATGCACTGTAGTACTTTTAATGCAGCTGGTGGCCACACCAGATACTGACTGTTACTTTTGATTTTGACCCCCTTTTGTTCAGGGACACATTTCATTTCTGTTAGTCACATGTCTGTGGAATTTGTTCAGTTTATGTCTCAGTTGTTGAATCTTGTTATGTTCATACAAATATTTACACATTTTAAGTTTGCTGAAAATAAACTCAGTTGACAGTGAGAGGACGTTTGTTGTTTTGCTGAGTTCATGAATATACAAATATGACATTGTTAATTTGGCAAATTTTCCAATATACTGTTGAACATAATGTACTCTACGGGCATATCAAAGTTCTCAATCCTTCTCAACTCATGACCAGTAATACATGATGTACTCCAATACCTTAGAATTAACATAAGCCTAACCTCTTAGAAACCCAAGAAGACCAAGTGATCTTGAACATAGCCTCACTGTACAGCTGTGATGACTTATTTTTCACGCATTCATTCCTTCATCCATGTTGGCCTAGATATCACTGTCTCACACATAACCCAGTACATGAAAGCCCTGATATTTTCCCCTGTAGCTGGCCATGTCTTTATGTTCAGCTCTAAGGATCATGGAGCACTGGCAATGTTTGGTTGCCTGCTTTGCTAAATTAAAATGGGCTTCACTCACTAGACCTACACTATCCACGTGTAGCATGTTGCTAAGTATCCATACCATTTATTTGAGTACAGCTCAGTTGCTAATGGTTAGCCGCTAGCCTGACTCACTAGGCCAGCTGAACTGCCCTGAGGGCTGGAGTATGCCATGTAATGTGTGTTTCTACAAATTGAAAAACATGGCCTTCTGTGTCCTTCGCCCCTACCCTGCTGTGGCCTAATAACAATGACACATCTCTACTGTTTACAAGCTTTATCACTGGGCAAAATGTTTCCATATCAGGGGATATCTTTACATGGCACATTTTTGATATTCTACAGAATACAGACCATTTCCAATGCATATTTTACATTTGTGGATTTGCACTATATCCTGACAAATTATGAATCTAGATGTGTCTTTTAGACATATATGATATTGGGATTACTCCCAATATCACACATGGACAATTCCTGTGGCCGGATATAGACTCATTCAATATCCTGAGATATGAGACATCCTATGTTCTCTCTTCATGTTGACAAATACTGACTGTATACATCACATATCTTGGTTTTCTCAACACATTCAAGATATGAAGCTAGAATGATTCCAGATATGCTTCTCTTGGCTGAGGTCCATATCTGGATATTGATATGCTTTTTGATATGCTGAAAATAAGGAACATTTCTGATGTTCAATCCATATTTTTTATTTTATGCACAAATCAGTTTTAGATTCCCATTGGATATCATACATGGTATGGACGGATATTGACTCATTAGATATCTTGTGATAGGCCTATGTGGACATTTTATTACTGACAGTAAGCCTACAAATACTGACAGTAGGCCTACATCGTATATTTTCTCAGCACATACAATGCATATGCTCTTGACTGAGGTCCATATTAGGGTCTTGATATGAGATGGTTATTTGAGTTGACGACATGCTCAGTAATTTGACCAATATGACATTCATAGAATTCTTTCAGACACTAGCTATAATGTTTGTTTTCCCTCTGGATAAAGACGTGCACAAACCGCAAGCTAAAAGCATTGTAACTGGTAGCCTAGCAACAAGAATCACATATTTTCTTCAGAGTTCCAACTCATTTTTTTAATTGGGCGCCACAAATGAGTGTGTAAACGGTGTGTGCTCAAACTGAGGACTGGAGAAACAAAGAAGTGAGAAGCTGTTCAGAAAATACCTCAAAGAGGTTAACGCTAAAGTGAGTAGCTAATGTGAGATGTTTTATTTATCTTAGTAACTAGAATCAAGAAATGTAGCTAAATTGACCAGCAGCCAGTAGGGATAGCTAGCTATCTAGACTTGTTTGGGGAGTAAAAGCTAACTGGTAGCCTAGCTAGCGAACAAAGAACAAAATTTCCTTCCCTTGAGGGAAAAGCATTTTTACGTGACAGCTAACATTTAAAAACATTTAGGCTTGTTTTGTATTAATGGTTAATATAAGATAGCTAGCTTGTTCCAGTTCGTTTTCTCGTCATGAATGAAGCAGGTAGATGGTTATTTGAAATGACAATATTTTCTTGCAATATCGACACAATTTGGATTCATGTTTTAGGCATTGACAGTTTGGAGTGGATCACAGACCAACACTACCACCACGTTGGGTCTGGACTGTGAGATACCGCCGCTGACGACCCAATCTGCATCCACCGTCCATAACAAACAGGGCAGACAGGGGGATTGAGGGTATACAACTTTTATTTTCTGTTAAATAAATAAAATACATTTTTAGCAAAGATTGGCCAACGTTTGCATCTTTACAGAAAATGTGTTGTGATTGGAGCTCTGGATTTGCTATGCTGCATTTTTTAAACAGAAATAGTGGTACTTTGGAAATATTTACTCAGATTAAATGTGACGATGTTTGCCTTTCTGTGCCTTGTATAGCCTACTACTAAATGTGGTGCAAATGTATGCTCAGATATATCACCTTCATGTGAAGAAGGACTATGATTTTTGGCACCTGAACAGGTAAAATAATTTGGCTGGACATTTCATAATTTCGATTTAGACATATGAGGATGAATAGTACATATCATGTAAGGATATATGTTGAAATGATTATTTTTGGTGGGGGGGGGGGGGGGGTTGGATACTTAAATGATCAGGTAATGATACTGTAACGACCCGGTATTGTGTTCTGTGTTTGTGGGTGTGTTATGGTTCTCATGGCTACTAGCAGGGGTTAAATATGTCAGGACAGATGGAAAGGTTGGGGGGGTATGATGGGTAATCCCGCGGGATTTGGAAATGCATAAAGAGGGATGAGTGTCTCATATCTCTCTCTTCTGTTCGGGCCTTGATCTGTTCCTATGAGAGTGACCTTAACTCGACATGTATAATTGTGTACGTTCGGCATTTAGCGGCGTGGGCTGTGGCCTGAACAATAGCCCAGTTTAGGAATAAACCTGTGTTCTGACCTGTACACCTGGAGTCCGTCTCTTTTCTCTTTAATGACCCAGCCGGGTCATTACATTGGTGTCAGAAGTGCTTTCGAACTAAGGGATCGAGACTAGGCGAGTTAGCTGTTCAGTATAGGCCGGGTTGGCTTTAGCGTGACTCGCATCTACGGTCATGATGCCTGGGGCGAGGCGGAAAATTAAGGAAGAGTCGGACAAAGTGTCAGTTGTGAGCTCGGGGGTACCCGGTCGGGAGGGTCAGGCGGCGACTGCCGTAGAGGGGCTTGAGAGCCACTTGGCGGGAGTTAAATTGTCAGTCAGCAAGATGGCAGAACTGGCGGGTTTTCCTTCACATCGCTCGAGAGCAGACGTCACGGCGACGGGGATATCGACGTCACCGGGTGCGGAAATGGCTGGGCCTGCTTATGTAAACAGAGATGGCGGCGACCTATTGCCATTAGCCACGGTAGCGGCTAAACTACCAAAGTTCAATGGACAAGGTAAATGGGAAGTTTTTTTCACTCAATTCGAGTTGTTGGCTAGAGCCGGGAGGTGGTCTGACGAGACGAAAGCGTTACAGCTTGCCCTGAGCCTGGCGGAGGAGGCGTCGGAATGCCTGCTAACGCTAGCCCCGGACGATAGGGGCGACTACGGTGCGCTAGTGGAGGCATTGGGGGGCCGTTTCGGCAGCGACGCGCAGCCCAACATGCTGCGGATTGAACTGTGTAACAAAAAGAGACTTCAGGGGGAATCATTAAAGGCGTTGGCAAGTGGTATTCTGAGCCTGACCAGGCGGGCTTGTGCAACTATGCCGATTGGGGTGCAAGACGAGCTAGCACGGGACAGTTTTATTAGAGCGCTCTCTTCCACCGAACTGGGTAAGCATGTTCAGATGGCGGACCCACCATCTCTGCAGGCTGCAGTGGAGATAGCCAGGAAGAGGGAGCTGATCTGGGGTGAGGGAGTGAGAGTGGAAGTCACCAGTCAACCAGAGGTGAGAGCAGCGGTGGCTGGGGTGCCAGGGGTCACAAAACCAGAGTGGGTTGACGAGTTGGGCGGGCTAGTCAAGACTGCTTCGCTTGTCATGGAGAGGGGCTCCAGGCAACGTCGCAGTGTCAGCTCAACTCCTATTGTCTGCTGGGGTTGTGGCCAACCTGGCCACATTCAGCGGGAGTGTGGCAGATTCCCCCGTCACCAGGGAAACGACAACAGGTTCTCGCGCAGGGGGCAGCGCGGGCCCGCCCCCCGAACCCACTGTAAGCAAAGGAGGTACCCAGCAGCGCAGACAAGAGGGTGGGGACCTGCTCCCCCAGGGTGTAGCTGCCGCCGTGTTTCCTAGTCCGGTAGTTGTGGTGGGACGTACCACCGTTGGGGACTTCTGCAATGTCATCGTCAAGGTAGAGGGGGTGGAATGTTTGGCCCTGGTCGACACGGGCTCTACAGTAACCCTGGTGAGACCAGACATACTACCTGTTGGGGTGCGGGTGGAGCCGACCCTTGTCCAGCTATGGACTGTCACGGGGGAGCTAGCCCCCATGTTAGGGAAGTGTCAGCTATCTGTGACTGTGGGGGGGAGAACTGTGGGGTGTCCGGTGTGGGTAGCAGCGGTGCAGGACCCCTGTATACTGGGAATGGACTTTTTGAAAAACTGTGGGGCTCAGTTGGACTTAGCGTCAGGTACTTTGAGGCTGTCGGGGGGGCCCACAGTGGGAATGTCGCCTTCGGGAGGGCCAGCAGGGGGCAGGGCTGTCCCTCCGTCTTCCTCCAAGCTTGCAGAAACTCCACCGGTCATCCCGGCTGCTCCCTTGGTCGTTGTGCCATCCCAGCAGCTGTCTCCGGCGGCAACGGCCTTCACTCCCCATCATGGTGCAAGCACAGGCAGCCCAGTAGCCCAAAACACACTGGCCCCTTCAACCCATCAGCCCGACGGGGGGAAGGAGGAAGCTATCGACGCCGTAGAGGCTGTGTGGCTGAAGAACTGTCAGGGTCTGGATGAGGGACAACAGAGACAGTTAAAGCAGCTGCTGTTGGACTTTAAAGATAGCTTCGCTTGGGGGGAAGATGAGGTAGGACAAACGCACCTAGTTCAGCACGAAATAGACACTGGGGACGCCCGACCCATTAAAATTCGGCCCCGTCGTATTCCCCTTGCCAGGAGGGAAGCAGCAGACACAGCTATTGTTGACATGTTGCGGGCTGATTTCATTGAGCCATCAGATAGCCCATGGTCCGCGCCGGACGTCATGGTGCCTAAGAAAGGGGGTAAAATTAGGTTTTGTGTTGACTACAGGGGCCTAAATTCTGTCACCACTAAAGACTCTTATCCCCTACCGAGGATTGATGAGTCGCTAGACCACGTGAGAGGGTCCTCGTGGTTCTCCTCCCTTGATCTGCGCAGTGGCTACTGGCAGGTGCCCCTCTCGCAGGGGCATGTGAAAAAACGACCTTCTCCACAGATAGGGGCCATTGGCAGTTCAAGGTGCTGTGCTTCGGGCTCTGTAATGCTCCTGCCACCTTTGAGAGGCTCATGGACAGAGTGCTGGCGGGGGTTCCGAGAGACGAGTGTGTTGTGTACCTAGACGACATATTGGTGCACGGCACATCGTTTGAGGGGGCACTGGGGGCAATTAGGCGAGTGTTGGAGAGAATCTCGGGGGCGGGGCTAAAATTACATCCGGGAAAGTGCCATTTCATGCAAAGGGAGGTGGCGTTCCTGGGGCATCAGCTGGGTGGTGAGGGCATCAGCACGATGCCAGACAAAGTAGAGGCTGTGAGGGGGTGGCCAGTTCCAGGGGGAAAAAAAGAGGTTAAGAGCTTCCTGGGGCTGGCATCCTACTATCGTAGGTTTGTGAAGGGGTTTGCGGGGGTAGCGGCTCCTTTGAACCAGCTACTCAAGGAGGACACTGTTTTTCAGTGGACCGAAGAGCACCAGCGGGCGTTTGAGGCCCTCAAACGGGCCCTGATGGAGGCCCCTGTCCTGGCCTCACCAGACCCGAACCGTCCGTTCATCCTGGACACCGACGCAAGCAATGAGGGTTTGGGGGCTGTGCTGGCTCAGCGTGGTCCTGATGGGGAACACGTAGTAGCTTATTACAGCAGAACTTTTGATAAGGCTGAAAAACGCTACTGCGTTACAAGGAGAGAGCCCCGTGTGGCTCAGTTGGTAGAGCATGGCGCTTGCAACGCCAGGGTTGTGGGTTCGATTCCCACGGGGGGCCAGTACAAAAAAAAAAAAAAGTATGAATGTATGTACTTGTAAGTCGCTCTGGATAAGAGCGTCTGCTAAATGACTTAAATGTAAAAAATGTAAAAAAAAAAGAGCTTTTGGCTGTCGTGGCAGCAGTACGCCATTTCAAGTACTACCTGGGGGGCCTGCCGTTTGTGGTCCGGACGGATCACTCCGCCCTGCAGTGGCTTCTCTCCTTCAAGGAGCCAGAGGGTCAGATTGCCCGCTGGCTGGAGGAGCTACAACCCTACGACTTCCAGGTGGAGCACAGAGCCGGCCTTCGCCACAGCAATGCAGACGCCTTGTCCCGCCGCCCGTGTGCTGAGGATGGCTGTGGGTACTGCGCCAAACGGGTGGAGCGAGAGAGAGAACTGTGCAGGGAGGAGGGAGTCACCGCCACGGTGAGTCAGCTGAGTGTGACAGAGTGCCGGGAGCTTGAGGCTGTGGACGTTGGGGAGTGGAGGCGTCGCCAGGAGGAGGACGCAGAGCTGCGTCCTGTGCTGCGGTGGGTGGAAGAGAGAAGACGACCGCCGTGGGGGGACGTAGCACCTCTATCACCAGTCACCAAAGGACTGTGGGCTAAATTCACAGTCCTTAGAGTGGCCGAGGGAGTGCTCCAGAGGGGGTGGAAAAAGCCAGCGACTGGAGAAATTACGTGGCAGGTAGTGGTGCCCAAAAGGCTGCAGGGGAGCGTGTTACAGCAGCTTCATGGGGGAGTAGGCGCAGGGCATTTTGGGGTCTCCAAAACGTTAAAGCGCATGCGTAAAGGCTTCTATTGGGCCAGGCACAGGAGGGATGTTGAGGACTTTTGTAGGCAGTGCGACGAGTGTGCTGCTAAAAAAGGACCTCCAGGTCAGTCACAAGCCCTCCTACAACAATTCCCAGTAGGGGAGCCCATGGAGAGACTGGGGGTAGACATAGTAGGGCCGTTTCCAACCACAGACAGCGGTAACAGGTGGATTCTAACCGCTATGGACTACTTCACCAAGTGGCCGGAGGCTTACGCTCTCCCAGACCAGGAGGCGGGGACAGTAGCTGATGCGTTGGTGGGGGGAATAATCAGTCGATTTGGGGTGCCACAGTCTATTCACAGCGACCAGGGGAGAAACTTCGAGTCACGGGTGTTCACAGAGTTGTGTAGACGGTTAGGCGCGGAGAAGACGCGCACTACTCCGCTTCACCCCCAGAGTGATGGGCTGGTGGAAAGATTCAACAGAACATTAGCACAGCAGCTGGCCATCGTTACCTCAAAACACCAGAGAGATTGGGACACCCACTTACCGTTTATTCTTATGGCGTGTAGGTCGGCTGTTCAAGAATCGACTGCGTGCACCCCAGCACTACTAATGTTAGGTCGTGAGTTGCGCACCCCAGCCGAACTGACGTTTGGCCACCCTCCTGATAGTGACGACCGGGTTTTGCCTGGCCCGAACTATGTGTGTCGTCTGAAGCGGCTCACACCTTCGCAAGAGAGCAACTCGAGAACGCAGGGGTGCGCCAAAAGCGCCACTACGACTCGCGCGCTAGGGGGAGGCACTTTGGAGCGGGAGAATGTGTGTGGCTTCACAACCCCACGCGCAAGAAGGGGCGGTGCCCAAAGCTGGACAGTGCATGGGTGGGGCCGTGTCTGGTGATAGAGAGAGTGGGGGAGGTGACGTACCGGGTGGAGGTCCCTCCACGGAGCAGGAAGGTGGTGGTCCACCGGGATCGATTGGCACCCTACAGAGGGAGGAAAACGGTAGGGAATGGGAGCGAGGTCTCTGATGTGAGCCCACGGGAACAGTCTAACGAGGAGACTCTAGGGCAACCTGAGCCTGGGGAGGGGGCTGCTTCTTCGGAGGACGCTGGAAATGACATTGGGGCAGAGGAGTGTTCTGGGGGTTCACCGGTGAGAGTCACGGGGAGGCCCAAGAGACTGATGCGACCTCCGGGTCGTTTTAAGGATTTTGTTGTGTAACCCTAGGGGCTAGGGTTTAGAAAGGGGGGGGCTATGTAACGACCCGGTATGGTGTTCTGTGTTTGTGGGTGTGTTATGGTTCTCATGGCTACTAGCAGGGGTTAAATATGTCAGGACAGATGGAAAGGTTGGGGGGGTATGATGGGTAATCCCGCGGGATTTGGAAATGCATAAAGAGGGATGAGTGTCTCATATCTCTCTCTTCTGTTCGGGCCTTGATCTGTTCCTCTGAGAGTGACCTTAACTCGACATGTATAATTGTGTACGTTCGGCATTTAGCGGCGTGGGCTGTGGCCTGAACAATAGCCCAGTTTAGGAATAAACCTGTGTTCTAACCTGTACACCTAGAGTCCGTCTCTTTTCTCTTTAATGACCCAGCCGGGTCATTACAATACATTTCTATAATATTATTATATAATATAATAATTCTATAATACATTTAGGAATACCTAGGATAGGATAAAGTAATCCTTCTAACCCCCCCCCCCCCTTAAAAGAGTTAGATGCACTATTGTAAAGTGGTTGTTCCACTGGATATCATAAGGTGAATGCACCAATTTGTAAGTCGCTCTGGATAAGAGCGTCTGCTAAATGACTTAAATGTTAAATTTCTGAAAATATGTGGATTTGTTCATGCCTAAGTGTAAAGGCTTAGATATGCGCCTAGTGGTGCAGCGGTCTAAGGCACTGCATCTCAGTGCAAGAGTCATCACTATAGTCCCTGGTTTGAATCCAGGCTGTATCACATCCGGCTGTGATTGGAAGTCCCGTAGGGCGCTGCACAATTGGCACAGTGTTGTCCAGGTTTGGCTGGGGTAGGCCGTCATTGTGAATTAGAATTTGTTCTTAACTGACTTGCCTAGTGAAATAAAGGTTAAATAAAAAATATATATCAGCAAACCTACAGGGTGGTAGCTCTCCAGGAACAGGGTTGGAGAGCCCTGATGTAGAACCATCATAAAATAAATGTGGATATTTTCTATCAATCTTCAAAATCTGTCAGCCTTTATGGATTCACAGAATATATTTATACAGTATAAGCTATACATGGCTCTGTAGCACCAAACAGATGCTAGACATTCAGATTGACAAATAAACAAACGTTCAAACAAACAAAATACAAGAGTGTACACTATGTAATGCTAACTCAACAACAATGTTAAATGGTACAAGTAACATACAAAACCATTTCTATGAACACCAGTTCAGTGTGTCCAGGTGTGTCTCAGCTGTAGAGACACAAGTGCAGAGAACTAGCTACAGATTGTTACACCAGATAATGTGATTTACCCAAAGATTTCTGCAGACATCTTGTCTATTTCATGTCTTCTTTCATTGATCGAGACAGGTGGGTGTCCACCCCAAAGGGCTGCATGTCATGATGACAGAGGCCTGTCTTGATCAATGAGTGAGAAGACTTGAAATATACACGATAGCGATCCACATGTTATTGGATTACTTTATGGAGAAAAAAATGTATTTTCATAATGGAGAATTTTCTAAATTCTAACTGACCCCCTGCAGCTGGACACATACAGTGGGGAGAACAAGTATTTGATACACTGCCGATTTTGCAGGCTTTCCTACTTACAAAGCATGTAGAGGTCTGTAATTTTTATCATGGGTACACTTCAACTGTGAGAGACGGAATCTAAAACAAAAATCCAGAAAATCACATTGTGTGATTTTTAAGTAATTCATTTGCATTTTATTGCATGACATAAGTATTTGATACATCAGAAAAGCAGAACTTAATATTTGGTACAGAAACCTTTGTTTGCAATTACAGAGATCATACTTTTCCTGTAGTTCTTGACCAGGTTTGTAACTACTGTGATAACTGTGATTATTATTATTTGACCATGCTGGTCATTTATGAACATTTGAACATCTTGGCCATGTTCTGTTATAATCTCCACCCGGCACAGCCAGAAGAGGACTGGCCGAGGGTGATTGACCGTTATCTTGAACTTCTTCCATTTTCTAATAATTGCACCAACAGTTGTTGCCTTCTCACCAAGCTGCTTGCCTATTGTCCTGTAGCCCATCCCAGCCTTGTCTACAATTTTATCCCTGATGTCCTTACACAGCTCTCTGGTCTTGGCCATTGTGGAGAGGTTGGAGTCTGTTTGATTGAGTGTGTGGACAGGTGTCTTTTATACAGGTAACGAGTTCAAACAGGTGCAGTTAATACAGGTAATGAGTGGAGAACAGGAGGGCTTCTTAAAGAAAAACTAACAGGTCTGTAGGAGCCGGAATTCTTACTGGTTGGTAGGTGATCAAATACGTATGTCATGCAATAAAATGCAAATTAATTACTTAAAAATCATACAATGTGATTTTCTGGATTTTTGTTTTAGATTCCGTCTCTCACAGTTGAAGTTTACCTATGATAAAAATGACAGACCTCCATGCTTTGTAAGTAGGAAAACCTGCAAAATCGGCAGTGTATCAAATACTTGTTCTCCCCACTGTACATTTGATGAGACTCCTGTTTCCCCAAATAGAGGCCAACGACGGCATTGCTAAGGTTGGTCAAAAATGATCTTTGCTTCAGCTATCCAGTAACTCACAGTGATAGATACCAAATATATTTGGTTAAATCACATTATCTGGTGTAACAATCTGTAGCTAAGAGAACTGGTGATCAGCAGATGATGGGAGAGGTGGTCATGATGAAATTGCCTTTCCAAAGGAACATACAGTAAGTTAAGGGAATACTTGTAAAGCTGTGGGAGGAGTGTTATGATCAAGCTGCCATTCAGCTCCTCGTGAGTCATCTGCTTGAAAAATTGAGCATAATGTCTAATCCCTCGAGAGGGATACAGTTATGCTACAATGACACACCCAGTTAAAGGAATTCTGTTTCTGTATCTAGAATCCACTCCAGGAAGATGCCCAGGCACCACACGGTATTGTCTGTAAGACAAAAAACAAACTAAATTATACTCTATTATACAGTTTGGACAACAATTGAACCATGCCAGCATAATGTCAACCTTATGGTAGACTAGTTGAACATTCATACATATGCACACACACAGAGATTACATTTACAACCATATCTAGACTAATAGAAAGAGATAGGGCATAACCCTCAACCTTTGCACAGTGACCAGACCGTACAAATGAGCTTAGGTAGGTAGGCAGACAGTATCTACCTACAGCTATGTCTATCAGGCATGCTTAGGCAAGGATTTTTAAAGTAATACCAGCTACAATTTTAGAGATTTATAACAGTAAATTGTTGTATTATTGTTTCTCCTCACTGTTTGCTAGTAAACTTAGCTAGCTTGCTGGATATGCAATACTTGTTATTTACATCTGTTTGGAATCGTATCTTGCGTCATGCCTATAATTTTGTGTTTGAAATAATAATCATAACCAATGTCAACCCTTGTCAATTGTGCTACATAGCTAGCTAGTAAATTATTTAAAGTTGCTGATGTGACATGTTTGCTAAAAAGTTACAAATGCGAGGTGTGGCGCATTTGTTAGCAGGCGCCAGGCTAATTAGCTAGCCAACTCCAGTCATGTGCTATTGCTTTCTGGTAAACCTAGATGTAGGTGGCTGATTGTAATGTTGTAGCTTGCTGTTTGGTATTTAGCCATATCTACGACTAAAAAGATAAGAGGTTTTACAACCAAGATACAAAATATATATTTTTAGTCATAGATATGGCTACCGGTAGTTGTTTAGCTAGCTAACTTAGTTAGCTAACTTAGTTAGCTAGCTCTTTAGCTAGCTACAAAGCTGGCTGAATTATTTGATTTCCCCCCACTGTAACACAGCAGTATGTTAGCCAGCAATAGACAATATGGGTTTTAGTAGATAAACTAAAGTCAGCTAGGTGGCTTTCAGGAAAAATACATTACTTAGCTAGGCACCGTATTTCTCATCTGCCCTCTAGGTGCTGGCATCGGCTGTAGCTGAGCTTCTAACGTAAGCTAAATTCAATTCTTTGTTTCGATTCCTCTTAGCTAATAGATGCTTCATCATCAAATGTATGTGGATGAGAGGAATCACTTGAAGCCATTGCGACTGGTCAGTTCTTTCAGTTTTGCTCAAATTATTGTTGTTAGTGTCCACCTTCTTTTAAATAAAGGCTGTCTTGGGGGAGGGACGGGGGCCAGAGAACCGAAGACCGCCCAACACAAGTTGTAGTCTTTCTGAGACTGGAAAAAATGTGTCTGCTTGTATATTTAGCAATGTATCCACCGATAGAAACATCGCTGAAAGAAGTCCAATGGCTCTATCGAACAAGGACAACCATATCTACACCCACAAAAATGTATAGTCCTATCAGTGTAACATAGAGCCTTCGCGAAATGCCACAAAGCAGGACTACATGTATTTTTAGATCTCGTCCCCCCCGTCAATACACCGGAAGTCATCATAGGGTGTATCATTCAGCGCGTGAAGCCCTGACCTGCCTTCCTCCTGGGCAATTATATGTGAAACACATCTCACTGTCCTAGAAATGCCTCAGATATGATGAAAACAAGCCCAGATTCCCCCAGGGTGAAATTCCCCATGAAGTCTAGTTATGGGTATCTGAACTCCAAACATTTTGTACAACATTTAATAACTGAACAAACTGATTTGAGGTCTTTTGAACATACAGAAAATGACACATATGCCAATAAAAGGCACATCTGGAATGTACAGTGCATTCAGAAAGTATTCAGACCCCTTGACTTTTTCCAGATTTTGTTACATTACGACCTTATTAAATAAAAACATTTCCCTCATCAATCTACACACAATACCCCATAATGACAAAACGAAAACAGGTTTTTAGAAATGTTTGCAAATTTAAAAAATAGAGAAAATAAATGAAGTATCACATTTACGTAAGTATTCAGACCCTTTACTCAGTACTTTGTTGAAGGACCTTTGGCAGCGATTACAGCCTTGAGTCTTCTTGGGTATGACGTTACAAGCTTGGCACACCTACAAGATTGATAAAGGGGAAAGCCTTTAGATTGATAAAGGGGGAAAAAACAATTTAATACATTTTATAATAAGGCTATAATGTAACAAAATGTGGAAAAAGTCAATGGGTCTGAATACTTTCCGAATGCAATGTATAATTCTGAACTCCTTTCGAGGACAATCCATTGACGCAGTCAACATGAGCGATCACTAGGACAGCCAGATGTAAAACTGATGCATTGCACCTTTGAGGATGGGAAACACTGGAACAGAAGCATGGCTGAGGCCGCCACACGCCACGCTTTGGAATAAAAACAATGTGGTGGTTAAAGTAAGAAGATGATTGGATCGTGAGCTTGCCAACCTATGCAGATGGAGAGAATAGGAGATTACGTCAAGGTTGCGCCCATTAATATGTTGTCCCTTTGTAAGAGATTTACCATTTGTATACCCCCCACATAGCTGTCACTGTAGTACAAAGCACAACAGCTTGTGCTGTCCATCTCTCACAGATAGAAAGGCTGAAACACACCTGTATTGTTGGGCCGCAGAATCAAATGCTACGTATCTGGATTATTACTCCTAATATATAAAAAATGTATTATCACTTGACTATAAAGAAGGTCCAAGCCTTAAATTGGCCATTGAAATCCTTTCAATGGATATACCGTACATTGCCACAATATGACAAACCTGGCGCCGTAGTGATATTCTGTAACGAAGAACACGGTTTTGGTGCTATTGATTTTACAATGAAGTGTGGTCCAATCTCAATATCTGACTGTTCTATTTATACAGATTCAGTGTTTCCTCAACCACTCGGTTGCAACTTGCCATCCGCCTAAAAGAGCTCGGATGTTGCATTGGGGTGTCTTTGCGCCCTGCCTGGAAAGCAATGTTAGGGGAAAGACTGGAGTGGCGTTGGGTGCCTTTGCTCGGCGTTCTTAGTGGGTTTGTTTAGATGACTTCATGCAGTACCCGGGGCCTCTGGCTGGATTAGACAGATTAGAAAGTGGAAGGGTGGATTGAGTGACAGGGCAAATATTGGGATGGGACGAGCCTCCGACAGGGCAGATAGAACGCTGTCAGGGAGTCTGATTGCGATGGAATTAACGAGACCAGTTAGGGGCTGCGAAAATGGGGCAACTGGGGAATGAGATGGGGGGATAGATAAAGAGAGAAAGAGGGGGCAGAGAAAGACAGGGATATGGTGATGGAAAGAGAGAGAGGCCTTTGGCAATGCATGGTAAACTGGCCTGCTAGGCCACGAATGACGTCTCCACAGATGAAGATTTCGTAGAAAGACCATCCAGTGTGTCCTCTGCGCGCTTAGCCCCAAAATCAACGTTAATCACTCATTCTCATCTGTTGTTACCCAGCCAGCGGTGACACAAAGCTGTAGCTCTTGTGATGAAGACAAGACAGGCTAATACCTTAGAGGTCTCAGAGTATCAAGACGAAGAGATGATGAATGCATATTGCATTGCTGTTTTGACGCATCCATTCACTAACAAAGGTGATACGGGGGTTGAGGTTGATGTACTGCTTATCGGAGCATATCGGAGCATCTCTAATCCAAGCTAAAAGTTCTCTATCAAGAGATCTCTATGTGGGTGATTCTCATGAAACACAAAACATGTTGCTGTAGTTTGTCCATAAATCATAAAAATTGTATACTAGTTGAAGTTTACGTTAAACTATCATATTTATTATAATCAAACACAGTTTCTGTGGACATGTATGCCATTTTTCAAGTTCCTGTAAAAACCAAACCGTTTTTAAATAAAGTTTTATTTACCCACAATGCATCATCTAGTGGAGTAGCAGAAGCTAAGTTAGTTTATTCATTTATATGCCTTCAGAATTAGGTTATTATTCTCAAACACCCCCTTCACCCCACTTGGCTTCTCATTACCGAGACGGCTAAAAAGCTCAAATTTGGAAGAAAAAAAGTCTGATTTCATTTTATTCGAATTTCATTTGAAAGTATTTATATTTTCAGTGTTATGTTTAACTCAGGCCTTTTCATTAGGGGAGAAATGTAAAAAAATATAAAACATTTATTTGTTTTTAACTTTTTTGGACTGTTACATTAAGGCACATTTTGGGGAAATTGTGATAAAATGCATAATATCGGATCATTAATAATATATAATCTCAGTGATCCGAGAGGACATTTCGTAACAAATGAGACTTCAGAAGGATAGTAGCCTTGCATGTTGGTGGGGGGTGGAGACAGCAGATGTCTTTTCGATTACAAATCATGCTTCACCAATACACTTTAGAGTGACTGCCCCTGGACAGCTGTCGCAGTTAAGTGACATATTAAGCTCTGGTGATTGAACATTTTCTCCATCCTGTATATGAGCCTAGCTCTTCTAAAACTGTTTCATGATCGAGTGGTACCTTTTCAGAAAGACTCTCTGCTCCTCAGCAAGCAGTTTGTCCACTCTGTATGTGGACTACAGTCATCGTAACATCATGTGTTGTAATATTGCATGTGAGATGGCTAAGCAGAATGACAACCAGCTGGGAGATGTTACACATCAAAACAGAAGTACCTCTCCGACTCACAACTTGACAAGACAGTCATACTGTAGCTGTGAAGGGCCAAGCTCATTGACATTACATGAGGCCAGGGGGGACTATTCTTGAGGGCACGATGTCACAGAAAGCTCCTTTAGAGAAATACATGGTGTAGAACAGACATGGTTCACTGTCATTTAGAATGAAGAAGTGTCTTACCTCCATACATTAGCCTACATTCATATCTGCATAATTCTCTGCACACCTGCTAGAGAAGTTGCAGGTGCAAAGAAGTGACTGTGGAAAGGCAATACTCCACACTACACTACATCTTTCTGTGTTACCATGGTCAGAAGCTCAGACACTCAGGAGTTTTGATGAAAGCCACTGAATGAAAAACGTGTCTCATTACAGTCTGTGTAATGTTGGAGGGAGATTTCCTTTTCCCAGTATCTGCAAAGCTCTGGAAAGTTGTACTCCACTGAATAAGCCCCAGGTGTTATTAGGTAAATAAAGGTTTAGTTGTGTTGTTACTCTGATGTGGCTCAGTTGGTGGTACTTGCAATGCCAAGGTTGTGGGTTCAATTCCCACAGGGGACAAGTATGAAAATGTATGCTCTCACTACTGTAAATTACTATGAGGTAAAGTGTCTGCTAATGTGCGTTTGAGAATGGGTTGTATGGTGTGTGTGGTGAAGAAGAAGTCCCAGGTGTTCCCATGTTTAGGTTCCCTGAGTCAGGCTAGAGGTCAGATGAGGTTTAGGGTGTGGTGTTAGAGGGAGGGGTGGAGTGGCTGTGATTTGTCACCAGGCAGACCAGCATGGCCAGATGGTCCTATGAAAGATATGACAGGAGGGAGCCAATAATAGGAGGACATTGAAGAGGCACTTATCAGCCTTCCACTGATGGGACTCCAATAGTGTCCTCACAAAACATCCCATTGCACCATTCACTTGTTTTTTGCTTCTTTCAAACGATTCCCACAAAATAGAATTGCATAGAATTGCAAATTCCCATATGACGAGGAAGTACTGGTAGTCCTTATTGTGCCTGCACTGTTTTGTACACAGTGAAGGTCCAGGTCATTGCACGTATATAGATAGACAGTATGTTATAATTGTGAGCAGGGCTTGAGTTCTATGCCATTCACAGGGCTGGCCATTGTGCTATCTTACAAATGGACGGGCTACACAGGAATTGCTGGAGAGCCAGGTCTTTCATGGAGCGGGCCTGTTACTTTGACACTCAACTCATTTGGCAGAAAGAGGTTAGACAGTATGCAAGGCAGCAGATTATTTAATAGGCAACACAGTGGCACCAGACAGAAACATGTGGATGAGGAAGTGATGATGAAGGCTTTCAGATCCCACAATTAGCTATCCGCTGCTATCTCACCATTGTCATAGTAAGTAGTCAGTGCCGCCCACTTCTAGCGTTTTTGCAGTGTTCAAATAAATTACCTGCAATTCTACACATTTTGCCATGGTGTGTAAAGACAATGTTGCACATTTTCTAGGGGAGAAAATTCATCCTGCAATTCTACACAGTTTGCCACGACTTAAGCCATGTTCATATGATATCTGTGTGCAAGTGACTAAGAAAATCAATGGAGGCCCACTGCAGGTCAGGGACCCTGAACACATGCCCTGCATGCCTGGTCGGTAATTTGGTGATAATTAGGCCTAGTACAAGGTTTAGATAGCTGGCTAGACTAACTTATCTTTAGATATTTTTTGACATAGCTAGTTGAGTGACTGACATAACAAGTGGGAAACTACTGATGCACTAACACATTTCAAAATGGCACCTTGTGTATTCAACTTTTCTAATTCAACAGTTCCCCCTCCAAAAAAGGGGGGGGGGGGGTGGGGGGGTCGTGGCCCTACGCACAGCACAATGTCTGCTATAGGAAGAGGCAGCTCTGTAAGTAACTGTCAAGTGATGGGGTTGACTTTGTTTGGCCATTTTTTCGAGGTAAAGTTTCTTACATTCTGTTCTCATATTCATGAAAGCACAGCTGACGTCTTGTTCAAAATGCAGGCTGCTAAGTCTAAATTTGGCCAAGATACAGTATATGAAAATATTTGTATCTTTAAAATTGGGGGGAGCTGTGTCACTCATACCACTTGATCTTTCCAGATCTGTTACACAGCTCATCAGTGTCTATTGGATTTTAATGAATGGTTTAACACAAAAACAGGTGAAGGCCGTAATACTATGGTTGGCAGGGGAAAGGCTTAGGGAAACTGAATGCTCCAAGTGCACTAGTCTTTAAGTGTTACACATTCAGATGGATAAGGGGCTTTCATTGGAGCCATTGATTTGACTACCTGGCTTTGAATCGTAACGGCCATTGCCTTTCAACAGGAACGTGATGCCTCTTGGGGACTTAAGGGTTTCTAGTGTCTTCACATACTGTAGTAGCACACAGCTGGGTTCGGCAAGTTGTGGAAGAGACCATACAAACCTAGTCCTTAGCGCGTCCATTCTGGGCTGTATTTTCAGCTGGTGTTGAGGCGCAAGTTTCAAATGCACGTTAGTTTGCATTTTCGACCTGTTAAATACAGTAATCTGCTATTTTTAAAAAGTTGCGCAAAGATTGGTAATTTACCTGTCTTATAGCAGCTCGTTTGTTCTCAGATAGGTGGGGTGGAACTATTTGAGGTGTGTCCTTAAGAACATGATCCAGAGTGCTAATTTCAGGCAGCGGGTCTAGGGTTATTTAAGACCAACCAAAAGCTGGTTTTAGTGGTAATGAGTTGGTTTTGGCATGAATTTTGACATCGGAAACGCAGTCTAACCAATCGAGACACACACTGCCCATATGCACATGGCATAATATGCTTTTGGTGCTTGTATAATTCGTATTTAGAAACTGCTACCCTTACCCCAGGCCTACTATAATGAAGGCTGGTTCAACAGCAATGGCTAGTGTCTTTTTTTTATCCTGGCGATGTTATGATATCATTACATTTCACATGTATTTCTTGATGTAAAAAAATAAAAATAAGATTGTTTGTTTTTCTTTTAATTTATTACAACCAAACATATTAGAATGATTCACCTTGGTTTTATGGTGACGACGTCCGTGGCACGTACACAATGCAACTTCTAGAGTTGTGTGAATGGGATCTGATCTGTAAAATGGTTCCGATTATGTTCATGAAACATATTTGGGAGCAGTACAACGGTGAGTGGACATTCTCCCTTTCTCTTTATATTGGATCCTTGTCCAGCTACTGTGAAATGTTTGGATGTTGCTTAAAACCCTCCATCGTCAGTGTTGTTTGAATATTAAATGCCCAGATGGAGAAATGATGGTGCCTGTAAGTGTGATATTTAAAACAAGTTGTTATTTAGTTTCTGTAAGCTATTTAACAAACCATAACGGACTGACATTGGAATTGGAGTTTATTCCAAGGCAATACATAAAAGACTGTAAATACACTTGAAGCAACCACATATTTTGCCATGAAGCACTATCTGATTGGCCAACTTGTTTATTTATCAAAACTCAGCCCTTTGCACCAATGCCAGCAAGTCCACCGATAATTGTGGTTGTGAAAATAGCACAAATATTTCTGACACCCCCAAACCTTTAGCTATACCACCAACGCTTAGATTTAGCGTTGCGTTAGGTTTGTTAAAATAGAGCCCTCTGTGTCAATGCGCAGGCTTATTTCTCCTTCCATGTGCTGAATGACGTGAACATCTGCTGAGTTAGCTTTACACACCACTGCTTGTTCACAAAAGTGACATCACTGCATTTCTTACCAAAGCTCGTTGTTTTACGAGGTCCCTTAAGATTGAGAGACAAGGCACTTATTCATATCTTCGCTGTTTAGTTCGTTTGTTAGCTTGTTTTTCAAAATGTCTGTGTCACATGCTATTATGGGGACAATACTGTACAAAGAACCTGCCTGCATGAGCTTGGTACAGACATGGTGTCAATGCGGGTGCATTTAAATGTATCCATATGGCATTGAATACATTTTCAGCAGCAGACCACTTAGTTCTCTCTCCCAAAATAGCATTTTTGAACGACCAGGTTTGTTGTAATAATTGGCAAATAGGGACGGTGCACCTGCCAGATCAGCGCAGCGATTGTATATGAGCCGCGTAGAGAATTTTGCTCATGAATGAACTGCACAGCCAGGAAGAATCTTAGCTGAATAATTCATGTCCATGTGCGCAGGCAGAGGTATGGGCAAGTAGGCTCAGCTGGCACCTGCAACCATTCACACACATTCACAGGATCACGTCAGATGTGAAGACCCCAGTAAAGCATAGTGCTGTGGAAGAGAAAGGTGGATGGAGAGGCCCAGTAGTGCTATGATAGAGTAGTAATAGAATGAGCTAGACCTTAAAAGGATATATCGGGATTTTGGCAATGAAGCTCTTTATTTAGTTCCCCAGAGTCAGATGAACTCATGGATACGATTGTTCTGTCTCTGTATCCAGTATGAAGGAAGCTAGACGTAGTTTCGCGAGCCAATGTTAACTAGCACTAGCAAAGTGGCTGTAAGTCTATGGTATCTACTAGCATGCTTGCCGTTACCATAGGCTTCAAGTCATTGCACTAACGCTAGTTAGCAACTTCCTTACTGGAGGGGTCCGGGGGTAGAATCTGAGGAAGATATGTAAATTGTTGTAACTTGTCACTCTGATGTTAAAAGCGAGTCTTAGCACAAATGAAAACATTTAAAAAATATATAATTGCAGTGGTGGCAACTAATTTAGTGGAAACACTGACGTCACTACGAATACTATTACAGTGCATTTCTCTCTCCTTGCCAACTGTGTGTCTCTGTCATTCACTTTTATGTTCCAGTTGTGCTGAGCCATTTAAAACAGGGCGAGATAATCCTGTTACGAGAGCTGAGAATGCATCTCCCTTCCCGCGCTGGCTCGTCAACATGCAGCCGTATTCACGGAAGATCACGTGGGGATTCCGTTGTGGATCGGTGTGATGCATAAAGGGTTGTTTTTAGACATTTTTCTTTGCAGAGGCTGAGTGCTGTGGGCCACATGATGGTCACGTGATCTTGAGGGATCATGAGAAGCCGCCAAGTGAGACACACCACGGAATGGATTAACATAATCCTGTGGGGAACGTGTGTGATGCTTGACGGTCTTCATTTACATATCCCAGAGGTCGGACCAGAAACACAAAACAATATGAGCTTCTTGTTCCTCACACTTGAGCGTGTTTTTAATGAATGCCGAAAACAGTTAACCCTTAAAGGCTAGAAAGAAAGGGGGGGGGGGGGGTTTAAACCTCCCTCTCTTGTAGACAGAGGACAGCGAATTGAATCCAGTTTGCTTTTTCATCTTGTGTGTCACAGTAACACAGTTGCAGCTTGTGGTTTGGCTGAAGGCATTAATAGGAGGTACATGACAAGTAATATGACAAGTATTGTCTTATTTAACATTTAGGCATCAGCTTTTTCTATAAGTCTTCACGTTACAGCAAGCATTAATGCTTTTAACCATAGATGTATCATTGTGTGTCATGCTTTTTGATGTGCGGGTGAGGCGTTTCAGTTATATCTAGATGCTGTCTCTCAATCAACTTGTACATTATACCACAACAATCGTGTGCCCTTTAGGTAGAATAATGCTCCTTGGTTTGCAAGTAGCAGCGGTGACAGTGTCTGGTTCTCTTCCATGGGGCCCCATAGGAGTCACAGAGCTGGTGTTGTTGTGGTGTTGCTACGTTGCAGGTGCCCATATGAACGTACAGCGAATGTTTCACTGCAAATCTGTCTAGGCTGAGGAAATGGATTTAGCACCAAGCTGTGAGAACACTTGTGTTTACACATGCCCTAATATGACTAGGCCCCCATTGACTGAGAGCAAAGGTTATCTGTAGGTCAAATCTTTATAACATGCTATGCTTCCAAGTATTTAATTAAATCATAAATCCATTATCTTTGTCTGTTGTCAGATAAATTAGGTATGTTAGTGAGCTCAGTACTATTTCAGGCGTTTGTAAATCGATGGTGTACTCTTGATGTCACGGTTGTTGTCGTTAGTAAATGAGATTGTTGTCCCGTCTCTGGCAGTGTTGGCAGCTTGGTCCCTTGACATTTAGCTAAGACAAGATGAAGTGAAAAGCCTCAAGAGAAACTATTTTGAGCCTTGAATCCATTTCTTACTGTTCTGCTGTCAACTGTGATAAGAACAAGTAGTTGAGAAAAGTGTTTTAATGAAGTTGTGCAAATGGAACGTTTAGTAAGAAAAGTTATATCTTTTGAAATTGAGTATTTTCAGTTTAGGAATATACAGCAGTTTATATTAATCTGGGGATCCGATCAAAGTTTATAAAACAATCTACATTTATACACAAAATATTCATACTTTATGATAATGGAAAAACAGTTGCAGATGTAACACATTGATACCATCCACACGGCTTTGATATTAGTAATTACGTAGTCATTACAGGCCTGTTATGAATCAAACCTACTATGCAATACTCAAACAGAAACATTAAGATTAAAATGCATGAAGAAATGTTTACTAACCCTCTTATTATTTATGTCTATGGGGTTTTAACTGCCATTCTATTTACAAACATCCTTAACTCATCCGTAACTCATTTCATCTTATTTTGGGATTTGACAGAATTATTTACGCTGGTTTATTTAGTGTGAAGCTTGTGTGGGTGTGTGTTAGCGTAAACAAGGCCCAGTTAGATAGACAGTGTTGACTGCTTGCTAGAGCGCCAATCGGTCTATCTATGGGGATCAGGATTGAGATGGCTCGCAATGTTCTTCTCCTCTACACCATGGGCAAAAAGTGTTGAGTAATGTTTTATTTTAACCTTAGGGCTAGATGCAGTGTCAACAGCAAACACATGCTGATCTAGGATATCTTTGATTTACAGTAGAGATTTTCAATCTGTGGTAATTCCAGTTCTTTGTTTATGTGAGTGGTACTATATAATGGTCCCATGTTTTACTTCAAGCTCTTCACCCTCTACTCTGACAATCATCCTTTATGAATTTGTATATTCAATACATGTCATGCATATTACATTGCACACATGAACAAGAATTTTGCTTACACGTTTCTTTCTTTTTACCTCTGCAGGGAACGTCAACCTTAAATCAACTTGATGGGGAAAACTAGGAGAGTCCCTTTAAGATGACACGCACAGACCCGCCTGACATACTGGTATCGACTGTGTATAAAGATATAAAAGTGTTCCCTGTTTCTTCGCACTCCAAGTCCTCCCAACCCCCCGAACAATGTGATTCCCCAAACCGAAGCACACTGGACAACAATCAGGATAACAAGAGGCACTGCCGTACCTTTGACTACAAGTCACTGGAGTACCCCAAACACCACACATTCTCAATGGAGCACCCTTACAGGAGGGCTGACAGACATGCTGCTAACCCAGACGTGGCCTGGAATGCCTTGGGCCGCCAGCAGGGATACCGCTTTTCTGCACCGGACATTTTCAACCACAGACTGACCCCTCAGCCATTGGTCTCAGACATGGCTAGTGAGGTGGTTGTTCCAGTGCAAAGGAAAAGGACCAGGTCAAAAAGTGCCCCCAGAGTCCAAACTAACCTTACCCCTGTGTCCTTTGAGGAGTCCCCTTCCATGGGGAGGAGGGGTAGGGAGGCCCGGAGGGCACCTAGGGATCCTAACTGGAGACCAGAGGTGTCACCACGTAGGGAGTGCTCTTACGCAGCAACCAGGGCACTAATGCATGAGGTGCATCCCATCAAGCTCCAGCCACAGAGGAGTGATGCTAGCCGATATTCACCCCTCTATGTTGCTGACCATGTAGAAGAGGGAGGGCAGGACAAGCCAGCCACCAGCCCTCACGTCAGGTGTCGGGTGGACATCAAACCAGATGTGGCTGTCTTGCAAAATGCTGGACGGAAGCCTGCTACACCCAGAGTTGACATACCTTGGCAGAGGTACCCTAGTGGAGGAAGCAGGAGCCTGACAGTACCTCGCCATTTCACCTTCTCAAGGACCTCAACTCCCACTGACTCTTTTGGTGGTGAGTATGGGCAGGCATACCAGTATTCCCGCAGCATGCCAAATAGTTACATTCAGCCCATGGAGATGCCTCTGCAAAGAATGCCTTCCCCAGGTGATTACTATGGCAGGGAACGCAGGGCTCATTCCAGCCCCAATGTGCCAACAAAATTATTTTATGCAGACGACCCTGGGAGGTATGTGGCCACAGCCCCTCCCCAACCAAGGACTTACTATCAGGATGATCGCTATAGTATGCCAAGCCAAAACCTCACTCCCAAAATGCAGTATGTACAGGATCCAAGGACCCGCGTGGTGCATACTGTACCAGCCCGATCCTATTACACAGAGGTAGAGCCTTACCCATACCCAGTTCAAGCTGCATATCCGAAAGCCTATGCAGCAAGTGAACCAGGGCCATATATCATTCAGACCCCGCCTGCAAGAACGTTCTATGGAGATGATCTAAGGACTTATCAAATTCAGTCTGTTCCCCCGCGGATATATTACGCAAATGAAATGTATACACCTTCACAGGAGCATCACATTCCAGCAAGGGCATATTATACAGAGGGGCGTCGACATGCGCGAGTCGTCCAGTCTCAACCAGATGACTGGTACGGCTCTGAGGTGTCTGGTTATTCCACCCATCACCCTGCCTCGTATGGCTCTCAGGTCACCCCGACCAGAGCTGTAAGGCAAGAGCCAGCGCTAACACCATGGTATGCTAACCCATGCATTGAGCCGCCACGAATCGGCACCGATTCCAAACCTTACTCGAGGTCTTGGGATAATATCCTCAACTCCCGTGTGGAGAGGGAGCAGCCTATTCCAGTTCAGCGGGGTCGGAGTTATGAGAATCTTATTGCCCAAGCAAAGCGCACTGCGTCCGAAGATGACAGACCACAGCCAGTAGTTGTCAACCTTTCCAGTTCACCGAGACGTTATGCAGCCTTGTCTTTGTCTGATAACTCTCTAATTGACAAAAGCCCAACATCAGAGTCAGGGAAGACCACCTCTAGTAAGCTCTGGTTCGTCGCCCCTGAGATCACCATCACTGATAATGACATTCGACCAGGCAACCTTAACAAATTCGAGGCACGAAGAGCCAGCTGGGATGTGCTGCACTCTAAAAGTGCTGTGGTTCCAGAAGCTTCTCAGCCAGACACTATGTCCTGCTCTGTGGATTCTACCAAAGAAAAGACGCACAACAGCGCCTCTCTACAGCAAAGCCTGGAGCAACTTGATGAGCTTCTAGCTGATCTTGTTACTGACTACAAACCCCCTGCCACTAGGAGGCCAAGCGAGGATTTGCTGGACCAACTCAAGAAGCTGATCGATGAAGAAGAAGCAGCATCTCTGTCCAGAAAGGGTTCAAAGGCAGGGTCAGAGGAACCACCCCTGGACAAGCAACCCACCTCTATAAGAATGAACCCTGACGCCCTTCGAGATATGGACTGCAGCAGTGATGCCCTGAGGAGTGCAGACGAGTGCTCCCCAGACCAGAGCCCAGACGAGGACGACAGCATGATGTGCTCAAACAACAAATGCCGACGGACAGAGACCCTGTTCAATGCTTGCCTCTACTTCAAATCCTGCCACAGCTGCTACACTTACTACTGCTCCCGCAACTGCCGCAGGGAGGACTGGGACATTCACAAAGAGAGTTGCCTGTATGGCCGAATCGGCAGCGTGTGCCGCCATATCATCAAGCACTGCCGGGAGACTGTCGAGGTCCACAAAGCCTTCTCGCGCATTGCCAAAGTTGGCTTCCTTTCCCGGGGAAGGGGTGTGCTCTTCCTGGGATTCCCAAACCCAGGGCTGTCCGGTAACTTCCTACAGTACGGCCTGGAGAGCCTCCAGATGTCCCCGACTTATTTGTCTCTACGGGAGCTGGAAGGCTTCAAGGACAACCTGGGGGAGTATTGCAAGGAGCTCCAGGAGGCAGGCAAGGACTATGACCCAAACGAATGTTTCCTCTTGAATGTATCCATTGCCGTCGGCGAACAAATGCCTGACGGACCTTCACCAAGGAATCAAGCCCCAACTGTCAGGAAATATGCCAAGGTGGCGCTCGCTTCCTACAGCCCGGAGAAGAGTAAGGTTCACAAGAAAGAGAGGGATATGGAGACGTTGATCCTCACGCCACCCCCTGGAATGGCTGACATCGACAATGAGGGAGAGGAGGGCAGGAAGGCCAGGGAGATCTGCTTCATCAACATCCAGCGGGAGCTGCGAATTCGAGGAGTTTTTCTACGCCACGAATATCCAAAGGTATACCAGCAGCTCTGCGAGTTTGTGGAAAGTAACAGGAGGTTCACCCCCACAACCATCTACCCCATTGACAAGAGGACTGGTAAGCAGTTCATGTGCATGATCATGGCTGCTTCTGAGCCCAGAACACTGGACTGGGTAGGCACCCCCCATCTCCTCGATGACATTATTTAAGTGCACCTTTGGTTGTACATATATATGTATAGAAATACATATATATTGTTATACATATCTATATATCAAGCCTATTTATTATAAATGTTTGTAGATATGTATTTTACTATTGAAAAGAGATATATTCATGTCTGTGTGGTCAGTATTATTCATTCTTGGAATATTGCCTGTCAGATGCGGATATGAGTACAATAGGCTCCATTATTTATTTATTTTCATCTTTGAACTTAATTCACCATTTAGTAAATGTATTCACAACATTAATCATTTATTGGTGCCAGGTCATTTTCTATTCCATTATTCTGCATTATTTTTGGGGGGTAGGATTTTTGGTAGTAAAACTTTTTTTTGTATTAATTAAACATTTCTAAATGCATTATTTGAGGCTGAGTAAAAAGTGACTAAGTAGAACATGACTATTTTTCATATCTGATTGAAGTGGCATATAACGCAGAACATTTTAAAACATGTATTATTTTCTTAGCTCAAATACTTTCTATGCAAAGGAACATGCTTAATGGGATCATTTCCACATTCTAGTAAAACTGTTATTTGCGCTTGATAAAAGGATACAGAAATACTATTTATATTATATTATACAATATTATATTATATTATCCAGTATCCACAGGACATAACTATCCTTCTTTTAGAATTTCACATATTTTATTAAACTCTAACAAAAATAAACAGTTTTTGATGTAATTGAAATTAATGAGATTAACAAAATACAATACTTTGGGTAGATTTAAACGAGTTCCTCAGAATGCTCAGAAAGACACTGTTTAATGAAAAAAAAGGAAAGCTGTGCTAATCTAATCCTCCTAGAAAGGGGTTTCAAAGTCTCACTGCTTAGATTGGTAGTGCTGTAAATTGTTACCTTATTCCTGAAAGTGGTTTTATTGACGTGAGTTTCAATATAATTAATTCAATGGTGCTTTAATGTATGCTTGGTAGAATTACTGGAGCAATAACGGACTTGAAGATAAACATAAAATGATTGATATGGTACCAGTCGTGTGTTATACACAATAGGTGTTGGCTTGTACTGTTCAATTTGAAACACTGTGAATAGTAAAAGAAGTCATTCATCAACTTTAGACATGGTTGGTACCGTGGAATCATGCAATCTCACATAAGCTAGTTTATAAATTGCTATTTTTACATAATTTACAGAACATAATATATATGAATTAGCGAGCGAGATTTGCTACAGTTATTGTCCTTAGAAAAAAGGTGAGCCAGGTTTGGCAACAGTAGCTGTATGGTACGTAAAGTTTAAATGCTTGAAGAGGTTAGTTGTGTATTTGTGCTGCACTAGGTTGATTATGTGTGTGATATTTTTTGTATGAGAATGAGAACCTTCAAAAAGAAAATGGGATATGAACAGCTATGTTGTCTCATAATTATACTTGTATTTAGCCTTAGTTTGCAGATTAAAATATCGAACAAAACCTCAGTATCCAGGAAATGTTACAAAGAGAACATTTATCTAAAATGTTATTTTAGACAGATCTCTTTGACAAGGGACTCACATACATATATATTGTTTCTGGGTGAAATTGACCATTTTTCATTACTCTATGAATTCTACAGTTTATTTTAAACCAATGTTCAGTATCTACTGCTCTTTTGAGCTCAATTATCTGTCAGCAGCAGGTTTACATAGAGTTCATTCATATCACAGCTCAACACTTTCTGAGGAAGGACTATTGTTTAGAGCCTGTAGCACATATTTCAGAAATACTTGTTTGGCTGACTGGATGTGTACAGATGCAATGAGAAGTAACTGACTGCATGTAATTGTATTTCTTCCCCCAGCTTTATCATAACCTCAACGATGACGCAATACAATAACCTGCTTGATGATTTGATATGTAAACATGGTTGAGAACTATTATACTATAGAAAAAAATATTGATATTTTTTATTGTGTCAGCCATTCAAGTTAAAACAAGGAAATAAAGAGACCTCAAAATAAAAATGTTTAGAAAATGTTGTTTGTTGTATTTTTTCTACTTTCATCATATGTATCTGAGTATGTGATATTTATAAACATATCTAATAAATGGAATGGGAACACTGGTCAATGCTCTCTGCCTGTTTTTTAGGTGGAAATACAACCACGTGATTCTGTTGTGATAGGCCACATCACTTTGGCTAAAATGTTGTGTGCGTGTGTGTGCGCGTGCGTGTGTGTGTGCAAGTGTGTCCGCTTCAGTCACTGAAAAAATAAAGAAAGAGCTCCTTTCAGCTCGGTCTCACACCAGCCAATAGCAGGCCAAGCAAACCAGTTACCACTTTTACCCGTTGCACCATTTACCCTTGTTACCCAGCTCCCCTGCAAAGCTACCATAGATATCCCCAAGTGGCTGATCACTAAGTGGATGGCCACTGGGAGTGAGGTAAAAATGCAAGTGGAGGGTTAAGCTAAGTGCAGGCTGGCAGGGGGCACTAGTCCCACTCATTAGTTCATGAAAGGAAGTGAACCCGTTTGATCAACAGTGGCCCATATGTGACAATGCGTGTGTGTGTGTGTGTGTGTGTGTGTGTGTGTGTGTGTGTGTGTGTGTGTGTGTGTGTGTGTGTGTGTGTGTGTGTGTGTGTGTGTCCAGAGTATGGGTGAGGGATGCCTGAGAGAATCTGGGCCAGAAGAACAGCCCATTCAATGTCTTTGAAACTCATGCAGTAAGTGTACTGGGCCCATTCCTTTCATGAGCCTCCCTAGCAGCAAAGGCTATGTCCTATTTCAAGTATCCAACATTTGCAGAGTTTTGGCCTCAGGAGAGGTAAGTTGCCCAAAGACGTAGCACTATAAATGATGTTTGAGATGTAGTGGGAAAATTTTACTACTGATACATAATGATTAATGTACTCATATAGAGACTGTTACTATATTAATGTTATATAATATATATTGTAATATAATACATTCATGTTATATAATATATCATATTAATTCAAGACACCAGTAAAATGTAGATTCACTTGCCTATGAAGAGCCTGGTTTGGTCATTATACTACATACACCAAGTTCTTTATACAGTTCAAGGTTTTTATTTTTTTTCAATTTCACTTTTATTTAACACAGTAGGCCAGTTGAGAACAAGTGCTCATTTACAACTGCGACCTGGCCAAGATAAAGCAAAGCAGTATGACACAAACAACAACAGTCCCTAGCCGCGTCCTTCCTAGCCGCGTCCTCCCAACATCCCTAGCCGAGTATGGGTTAGGCCAGTATGGGTCAGAGCATGCGCAGACCATCTGGCTGGTGTGTTTACGGACATATTCAATCAATACCTATCCCAGTCTGCTGTTCCCACATGCTTCAAGAGGGCCACCATTGTTCCTGTTACCAAGAAAGCTAAGGTAACTGAGCTAAACGACTATCGCCCCGTAGCGCTCACTTCCGTCATCATGAAGTGCTTTGAGAGACTAGTCAAGGATCATATCACCTCCACCCTACCTGACACCCTAGACCCACTCCAATTTGCTAACCGCCCCAATAGGTCCACAGGCGACGCAATCGCAGTCACACTGCACACTGCCCTAACCCATCTGGACAAGAGGAATACCTATGATAGAATGCTGTTCATTGATTACAGCTCAGCATTTAACACCATAGTACCCTCCAAACTCGTCATTAAGCTCAAGACCCTGGGTCTCGACCCCGCCCTGTGCAACTGGTCCTGGACTTTCTGACAGGCCGCCCCCAGGTGGTGAAGGTGGGAAACAACATCTCCACCCCGCTGATCCTCATCACTGGGGCCCCACAAGGGTGCGTTCTCAGCCCTCTCCTGTACTCCCTGTTCACCCATGACTGCGTGGCCATGCACGCCTCCAACTCAATCATCAAGTTTGCAGACGACACTACAGTGGTAGGCTTGATTACCAACAATGACGAGACGGCCTACAGGGAGGAGGTGAGGGCTCTCGGAGTGTGGTGTCAGGAAAATAACCTCACACTCAACGTCAACAAAACAAAGGAGATGATGGACTTCAGGAAACAGCAGAGGGAGCACCCCCCTATCCACATCGACGGGACAGAAGTGGAGAAGGTGGAAAGTTTTAAGTTCCTCGGCGTACACATCACGGACAAACTGAAATGGTCCACCCACACAGACAGCACGGTGAAGAAGGCGCAACAGTGCCTCTTCAACCTCATGAGGCTGAAGAAATTTGGCTTGTTACCAAAAACACTCACTAACTTTTACAGATGCACAATCGAGAGCATCCTGTCGGGCTGTATCACCGCCTGGCACGGCAACTGCTCTGCCCACAACCGTAAGGCTCTCCAGAGGGTAGTGAGGTCTGCACAACGCATCACCGGGGGCAAACTACCTGCCCTCCAGGACACCTACACCACCCGATGTCACAGGAAGGCCAAAAAGATCATCAAGGACAACAACCACCTGAGCCACTGCCTGTTCACCCCGCTATCATCCAGAAGGCGAGGTCAGTATAGGTACATCAAAGCTGGGACCAAGAGACTGGAAAACAGCTTCTCTCTCAAAGCCATCAGACTGTTAAAAGCCATCACTAACTTTGAGTGGCTGCTGCCAACATACTGACTCAAATCTCTAGGCATTTTAATAATTAAAAATTGGATGTAATAAATGTATCACTCGTCACTTTAAACAATGCCACTTTATATAATGTTTACACACCCTACATTACTCATCTCACATGTATATACTGTACTCTATACCATCTACTGCATCTTGCCTATGCCGCTCATCCATATATTTATATGTACAAATTCTTATTCATTCCTTTACACTTGTGTGTATAAGGTAGTTGTTGTGAAATTGTTAGATTACTTGTTAGATATTACTGCATGGTCGGAACTAGAAGCACAAGCATTTCGCAACACTCGCATTAACATCTGCTAACAATGTGTATTTGACCAATAAAATTTCATTTGATTTGAGTTACATATGGAAAAAACAAACGTACAGTCAATAACACAACAGAAAAGTATATGTACAGTGTGTGCAAATGAAGTAAGATTAGGGAGGTAAGGCAATAAATAGGCCGTAGTGGCGAAATAATTACAATTCCGCAAATAAACACTGAAGTGATAGATGTGCAGAAGATGAATGTGCAAGTAGAGATACTGGGGTGCAAAGGAGAAAAAAAAATAAAACATTTAAATTGAATAAATAACAATATGGGGATGAGGTAGTTGGATGGGCTTTTTACAGATGGGCTATGTACAGGTGCAATGATCTGTAAGCTGCTCTGATAGCTGATGCTTAAAGTTAGTGAGGGAGATTTGAGTCTCCAGCTTCAGTGATTTTTGCAATTCGTTCCAGTCATTGGCAGCAGAGAACTGGAAGGAAAGGTGGCCAAATGAGGAATTGGCTTTGGGGGTGACCAGTGAAATATACCTGCTGGAGCCCGTGCTACGGGTTTCACACTATTGGTTAGAGCTTGTAAGTAAGCATTTCACTGTAAGGTCTACACCTGTTGTATTCGGCGCACGGGACAAATAAACTTTGAATTGATTTGATTTGCTGCTGTGGTGACCAGCGAGCTGAGATAAGGTGGGGCTTTACCTAGCAAGGACTTATAGATGACCTGGAGCCAGTGGGTTTGGCGACGAATATGAAGCGAGGGCCAGCCAACGAGAGCATACAGGTCGCAGTGGTGGGTAGTATATGGGGCTTTGGTGACGAAATGGATGGCACTGTGATAGACTTAGACTGCATCCAATTTGCTGAGTAGAATGTTGTAGGCTATTTTGTAAATCGCCGAAGTGAAGGATCGGTAGGATAGTTTAACGAGGGTATGTTTGTCAGCATGAATGAAGGATGCTTTGTTGCGAAATAGGAAGCCAATTCTAGATTTCATTTTGGATTGGAGATGCTTAATATGAGTCTGGAAGGAGAGTTTACAGTCTAACCAGACACCTATGTATTTGTAGTTGTCCACATATTCTAAGTCAGAAGCGTCCAGAGTAGTGATGCTAGGCGGGCGGGCAGGTGCAGGCAGCGAACGGTTGAAGAGCATGCATTTAGTTTTACTTGCATTTATGAGCAGTTGGAGGCCACAGAAGGAGTGTTGTATGGCATTGAAGCTCATCTGGAGGTTAGTTAACACAGTGTCCAAAGAAGGGCCAGAAGTATACAGGATGGTGTCGTCTGCATAGAGGTGGATCAGAGAATCACCAGCAGCAAAAGCAACATCATTGATGTATACAGAGAAGAGAGTCGGCCCAAGAATTGAACCCTGTTGCACCCCCATAGAGACTGCCAGAGGTCCAGACAACAGGCCCTCCGATTTGACACACTGAACTCTATCTGAGAAGTAGTTGGTGAACCAGGCGAGGCAGTCATTTGAGAAACCAAGGTCGAAGTGCAAACTAAACAAGACATTAAACAAGCACACCCACTGGTCACATGAAACACTGCATCGAATACGAACTACTGGAATGTCATTTTACACTTATATTCCTACTATGACAAACAATACACAACTCAGTCTTCCAAAGTATTTTTTTGCTGTTAATTTTTTTGCATAAATTGCAATAATATGGTATATTAGTTCACCACTCAAAGGTTTAGTCCTTGGTTTAAACACAGCACTGGCCCAACGCCTTACATTTCAGACATTCATTTCAGACAAAAGTCAATACTGACGTGCATCATACACCAATTTGGGATTAAATCTGGTTAGAAGTAATTTTCTTATTTGCAATGTTGGGATGTTTATGTTTGTGTTGATATGGGACTTTGGCACCCCCTGGTGGTAGAATCACTAACAGGTTTTTACACAACCAGAGAAAATACAATACATTTTCCCCTCTTTGCAACACGCCCCAGGTCATGTGTTACCAGAATTGTTTGGCCCACGACCCTATTTTGATATCAGAAAAGTATTGCGACCCCACCATGTAAAAAAAAAACCGCAAGTGTTTATTTTTTTTATTTGTGGCAATGACAGTTATGACAAGTCAGTCTGACAGTATTTTTGACAGTATTTCAATCTGAAGGAAAATACATTAAAAAACATTATGAAATGCAGCCAAGAGGTAATGGGAAGATCAACGTCTAATTTTGATTCACGTATGACTGAGTTGTCTAACGGGAATTGAACGTTAAATAAAATTAAAATAACTATGTCATTAGATTTAGGTTAAAAGTTGGGTAAAAAAAGACAAACATTCCCGAAATTCCTTTACATTGATGACTGTTTGCAAATCCAATCAGTTTTCCACATTGATTGAATGTCATCACATTAAATATTTTTTTTGTAGTTGTTGAAAGTTTTGATTGTTTTAATTTCAATATTAGACGTTCAAGGACAGCGACAGTGATGTTTTATAGATTGAGCTTGAAAGTTTAGCTGCATCTGAGTCTGAGTATGAACCTGATGACAGTGACAGCTTGAGTTCCACATGTTCTCCACAGAAAAGGGATTCAACAAAGTAGATTCAACCAGTTTGTGTCCACTGGTTTTTACTTCCAACCGTTCAAAAGTAAGAGCCAAATTTGTAGGAAGTTAACAGAAACCGTTTCGTTCGTCCCAACCGCTAATGACAAGATTCAAAAGGTTACTCATGTAACCATGTGAGTTTCTCCGGTGACCCCAATTTCAAATTAGGACCCCTTGTTTGGGTAATGTTGCCCTATAGGGGTGGCAGGTTGCCTAGTGGTTAGAGCATTGGGCCAGAAAGGTTGCTAGATCTAATCTCCAAGCTGTTGCTAGGCTGTCATTGCAAATAAGAATTTGTTCTTAACTGATAATGGTTCAATAAAATAGGGTTATTTTCCCATTCCGGTCCAGTGTCATTTGTTTTTAGAATGTATTTGTTGTAGTTATGATTGATGTCATCATGTCTTTATATTTCTTTATTTTTTGTTTTACTGCTGGTGACATGTTGCCCTACCTATTTTTCCCCAATTGGAGGCCAGCCCTTTTTGTGTGCATGTATTACTTATTTAGGACTTTACAGTGATCTTTAATTGAATAAATTTATTTTGTGTGCCTTATTCTAATTTGCATGAATTTCTATGGTTTGCTGTGCCTCTTCATCTTTTTGTGTTTTGTAATTGATGTATTGTAGACTCCTCCCCCTTGGCTGGTCTCCTTGGAGACGGGAGTTAGTCCAGCTCTGCCACATCTGGGCCTGATCAACTAACAAGCTACCTGAGCTCCTTAAAATGGAGCTTCCAGTTCACTGTGGTCAGCTGCTGGAGGAGAATGACAAGCGCCGAACTACTGCTGCCACTATCTAGTGACTGATTATCTAAATGTGCCGGTGGACTTCTGTTAAGAACACTTTTGTGATGGGAAATGGAACTCATCCAGCTCTAGGCCTCAGCCAGAAGAGGTAGTAAAGAGCAGTTTACATTGCTTCTCTGTAGCCAAACACCAGGATCGTTTTTGCAGAGGAAGTCAGCTGGTCACACCAGCACTTCATAGTGAGGGATGGAGCCACTACTAAAGCATTGTCGCCAGGGGTGGAGAGGTCTTGGATCAGGCAGTATCAGGGAGGCCTTCCTAGATGAGGAGGAGCTCTGTAACTTTCAACTGGTGGTCGGACATCCTAGCTGAGCTGCAGGACACACAGATATTTGTAAGTTGGGGGTATGGATGGAGATCCACAGTGCCTTCACAAAGTATTCATACCCCTTGACTTATTCCACATTTTGTTGTTACAGCCTGAATTCAAAATATATAATTTTTCTGACAGTGAGGCCACAATCAACAGCCTGATCAACTTTATGCGAAGATGAGTCATGCTGCATGAGGCAAATGGTCACACTTGATACTGACTGGTTTTCTGATCCATGCCCCTACTTTTTATTTTAAGGTATCTGTATTCCCAGTCATGTGAAATCCATCGATTAGGGCTTAATGCATTTATTTCAATTGACTAATTTCCTTATATGAACTGTAACTCAATAAAATCTTTGAAATTGTTGCATGTTGCGTTAATATGTTTGTTCAGTATAGAACAGGCAGTGATGAGAGCTCTTAGGTGCTAATGGATAGGATTCAGCCACCGCAGGTCTGTCCGGCAAGAACAGGTCTGGAAAATGTTGTAAAACATCACAGCACAACTGAAAAATACATGGCACATGGAAAGCAAACAAGGATGGGTGGTCTATAGTGATAGGTGGGATGGGTCTTGATGTATTCAGAACAGAGTTATTCAGATGATGCGTTCACCACACCAAACTCCTTGAGTACTGACTGCCCACAGAAAGTGAGAGTCTAAAAGTGGTTCTATGGAAAGATAGGAGAAAATAATAACCATGAGTATAGGCTTACAAACAATATACAGGCCCGGTAGATAGTGAGGGTATACATGCTAGTAGCTAGAATACACATGACATACACAAATAATGCAACAACATCTGATTTCCCCGTCAGACAAGGATTTGCCCAACTTTCAAGAATCCCTGAGCTAATCTCTACACATTTTGCTGAGACAGAGAAAGTGTTGCAGTTTTATACTTAATTTCCTGTAAATAAATGTTTTTATCATGGTTTGTGATGCTTTCATATGTTATATGGTGGCTAAATGTCACCGTCGTGTGTGAAATATTCAGACATACAAGAAATAAGAGCAAAGTGGCGATATTTATTGATTGATTTTTTTTTATTAGGGAAGGAAATAATCGAATGGATTTTGGAGACCGATGCACGTGATGAAAGCTGTCAATCAAAATACATTTGGCGAGGAGCGCTGATTATGACGTAAACGGCGTCCCCCATTCTATTTCTAGGGTTCCATAGACGCAACATTCTAAACGCGCTGTAAATTCCAGTGTTTTCCACACACTGGCTCATTAGCAAAGTTACACTTTCTGCTGCTACATCTGAGTTTGAAGATTGCAATAATTACTGTATGAATTGGCCAACAAGACTCGGGTAAGTAGAAGGCAACATTTGATTCAAAAAGCCCGGTTTTAGTCGGGGTTATTCGACGCGTAAACTTGTCATTCTATGCTGATTTAAACTAAAAAATGCGAGAAAAGTTTCCACGATGAATACTCAATCAATGAATCAGAAGAGAAATTGCTGTAGGACCCAATGTTTGCCACAGGTTGACACTGTTGTCCAGTTTTGTGCTTTAAGTAAGATGAAGTTGTCCATGACAACACTGACCAAAGGTGGGTTTAGTTTAGGCCTGGCATTTGAAATCAATCAATCTCTTTATTTTTCTCACAGTCATGTCTAGAAGAAGTGCAAGGCTTCTTAATGGAGGGTACTATGACCAGTCCTCTGACGATGAATCCTCTGGCTCAATTGTCTCCTACAAGGAAAGCCCTCTGCCCAGGTGTGTGAGTGAGAGTATCACTGTGTGTGCTATGATGCTTAGTGCACTTAACTGTGTGTGTATCAAATCAAAATGTATGTGTGTCTCTCTCTCTCTCTTTCTCAGGGTATTCAACAAGAGGAAAATGAGAACTGTGGGCCATAGGGGAATCCAAAATCCAAATCAGCCAATCAACGGCGATGAATTAATTGGTATTGCTAACATCACTTCCTGCCTGCGCTAGGTGTTGTCCAGATTGATAAACCCTATCTAGCCTCTAGTCCCTTGTTCTGTCTTGCCAACTCCATGACAATGATCATATGAGTTGTGACAGCACAGGATAAGTCCCTAGTCCCTAGCCTGGGTTAGACACTTTTGTAGATTAGAAATACTATGCAGTAATATGTAATGTATTCTTTAAGTTCTCTCTCCCTCACCCTTTTTCCTCTCCATCTTGTTCTCTCCCTCCCTCTCCCCCTCTGTCAGGCATGGTGCCAACTGTAAGGGCCGTCCAGAGAAGGCAGACCTTCCTGTCTCCTACTGTGGCCCCTGTTCCTGTGACCCCCGCTGCCTCTGTGGCCCTGCAGCCCAGCATGAGCTCCTCCAGCATTGGCTTCACCAGAATTGACAGCTCTGGCTACTGCTCTGATTCTGAGGAGCCACTGAGGGCCAAGACATGCTCCACCAGGAGACTGTCCAGCGGGATAGGCACTAGGGCCAGCGCTAGCTGCAGTGAGTTCAGTGTGTCTGTCTATGAGAGACAACATTAGCTTGGCATTTGCATGTCTCTATATGCTTGTAAAAATAAGAAAAGGAAGAAAAAAAGCTTGTTTGTTAGCATTAGCTTAGCATCAGTGTGTCTCCAATTTTACATTTACTGTAAGGGCTTTTTTAATTTAAGTGTGTGTGTCTCTGCTTGTAGTTTATTAGCATTAGCTAATCTCAAGTCTTGTCGCTGGTTTGTGTGCATTAGCTCAGCGTTAGCTTGTCATTTTGCTTTTGCCTTGTTTGTTAGCATTAACATTATCTTTGGCTCTGTGTCCCTGTAGGCTGGTCATGTTTCCCGACTGGTTTGCCATCCTGGTTTGTCATCTTCCTCCTGCCTGTTCTCCTGACCTTCCGTGAGTGTGATGTCACATTAAAATCAAATTAAATCACATTTTATTGGTCACATACACATGGTTAGCAGATGTTATTGGGAGTGTAGCGAAATGCTTGTGCTTCTACTTCCGGCAGTGCAGTAATATGTAACAAGCAATTTAACAATTCCACAACTACCTAATACATACAAATCTAATCAAAGGGATGGAATAAGAATATATACATATAAATATATGGATGCGCGATGGCCAAGCAGCATAGGCAAGATGTAATAAATTTTATAAAAATACAGTATATACATATGGGATGAGTAATGCAAGATATGTAAACTTTATTAAAGTGACTAGTGATCTATTTATTAAAGTGGCCAATGATTTCTAGTCTGTATGTAGGCAGCAGCCTCTCTGTGTTAGTGACAACTGTTTAACAGTCTGATGGCCTTGAGATACAAGCTATTTTTCAGTCTCTCGGTCCCAGCTTTGATGCACCTGTACTGACCTCGCCTTCTGGATGGTAGTGGGGTGAACAGGCAGTGGCTCGGGTGGTTGTTGTCCTTGATGATCTTTTTGTTCATTAGACGTCATGTTCACACGTCTAAATATCCTCCTATGCATCTGTCCTCTGTGTGACCTGTACCACAATGTCTTCCCTGCAGTATTTGTCTTTCCGATCGTGTTCCCCACCATGAACCTCAACCTTACAATGAACCGCCCGACTCAACCTGACTCTCCACTCGACCTGACTCCAAAGGCTACGGTAGGACCTCTTGTTTTTCATCTGTCTTCTGATGACGTCTCACATGGCGCTCTATATAGTGCCCCACTTATGTGGACTCTGGTCAAAGGAAGTGCGCTACATAGGGAATAGAGTGCCATTCGGTACAGACTGTTGTCTATCTTTTGATTGGGTGAATGCTGCAATGAAGCTATGCTTGGGCAACACTCTTGTTGACTAGTTAAAACTCTTTCTACAGTATGGAACTCCTATCATGGATTCAGCTCTCAAAAACAAAATGGACACCATCCAGGTACAAAACAGAGAGGGGTGCTGGGTGGAGAGAATGCACAAAATGTTTGGACATATTCATTTATCTGACCTGTGCTTGTCTTGTAGAGAGAGATTGAGATCCTTAAACAGAAAGCACCCCAGCACCAAGGCATTTCCCAGGTGAGAATACTCCATCTATCCCTTTGTAACGACATACCAAGATAACACAGGTCTAGCTATGTATTTTGTCTGATTCTTACTTTCGGATGAGAGAGTGGAAGTACCAGGGATTATTTTCTATTTTTTTTGTGTAGTATTGCCAGTTTGTCATTTGAGAAGTGGTGTCAATAATTGCCCTTCTGGAATGAACAAACACATTCAATTGAATAAACGTTGTGTCCACCAGCAGATGGTACAAAGACTGAATATAGACATGAGGAGAATAAGGAGCGAGATTAACAACGTCAGAGGGAAAGTGAACAGGTGAGTGTGGACCAGTCTTGAAACAACCCATTTAGTCCCTAGCTCCTAGCCCATTAAAAAAAACAAGACAAAAGTGATGTTGTATTCTAGAAGACGAATCTCTTATTCTCCCAAAGTAGAAAATACATTTCTTTTGTTTCATTCTATTGTAGTGTCTCTATTTCTGTCTCTACTGCCGGAGAGCGTCTGGCCCAGGACGCTGCCGAGCTCAGCAGCAAGATGTCTGATTTCCAAGAGGAACAATCCATTACCACACAGCGGGTTAGAGCCCTGGAGGACATCAGTGATATGGTAACACACATGTACACGCAGGCACATGTGCATACACACACAAACACACACTTCTCCAAATGTGTGTGATCTGTGTGTTCTCTAGCTGCAGCAACAGGTGACCTCCATTCAAAACCATCCTGCTCCCACACCAGAAAACATACACATGACACCTGCTTTTAAAGTGGCCATGGAGAAATTGCTGAATGACCGACTGGCCCAGGTGGGTTGATTTTAATTTATTTTCTGGTAAAATAAACAGAAGATGTGATGCGTTTTTAAACTTGACCATGTGTGATTGTGTCTCACAGAATGAGAGATGTGACGTGAAACAGTTGATAAAGGATTGCAGTCGTCCATTGGCGGACCGACTGCCTGACTTTGCCTTGGAGTCTCAAGGTTTGTGACATCATCACTGTACTTCAGCATATTTTTTGTATCTGTCACAGAAATATTCCCAGCACGTGTATATACAGGATGCTGTATAGACTACAGTATTGTGTTTGTGTGTGTAGGTGGCAGTATTGTAACCAGCAGATGCTCTGAGACGTATCAGACCCGTTCGGCCTGCGTGAGCTTCCTGGGGATTCCCCTGTGGTATCCTGCAGAGACCCCCCGGACTGTCATCCAGGTTGGTACCTCTCTCTCTCCCTCGGTGTCATCCAGGTACCTATATCTCTCTTTCTGAAGTCTGTCATCGTGACCACCATGTTTAAATACAGGTTAACTCTTGTCCTACAATTTTGTCTGCCTGCAGAAGTCTAACAAAAATCCCCATCAACATCCGTCTGTTTTACCTTGATCTGTTTTTTTGTATGGGTTGTATCTCAATCCACCACATCCACTGATCTCTCTGAAAAGTGGTAGAGCTAGAGTGATGTTTGTCAGACCATGAGACTCCGAAAACCGGTCTTCTCACAAAAACGTCTGTAATGGTTTGGCCTACAAAATATTATGATGAGACTCTCACGAACACAATGGTGGTCTCTGTTTTGCTCTACGTCCCCCACAAGCGTCATGGGACTTGAGCATGTAATCGAATCCACAAATGCTGATGCTCCAGATACTCAACTAGTCTAAAGAAGGACAGTTTTATTGCTTCTTTCATTAGAACAACAGTTTTCAGCTGTGCTAACATAATTGCAAAAGGGTTTTCTAATTATCAATTTGCCTTTTAAAATGATAAACTAACACAACGTGCCATTGTAACACAGGAGTGATGGTTGCTGATAATGGGCCTCTGTACGCCTATGTAGATATTCCATTAAAAATCAGCCATTTCCAGCTACAATAGTCATTTACAACATTAACAATGTCACACTGTATTTCTGATCCATTTTATTTTAATGGATGAAAAATGTGCTTTCATAAACAAGGACATTTTATAAGTGACCCCCAACTTTTGAACGGTAGGGTATACAAAAATGTGGACACACCTTCAAATTAGTGGATTCTGCTATTTCAGCCACACACGTTGCTGACGGGTGTATAAAATTGAGTACACCGCCGTGCAATCTCCATAGACAAACATTGGCAGTAGAATGGCCTGACTGAAGAGCTCAGTGACTGTCATGGGACTGTCATGGGATGCCACCTTTCCAACAAGTAGGTAAGTCAAAATTCTGCACTGCTAGAGCTTCCCCGGTCAACTATAAGTGCTGTTATTGTGAAGTGGAAACATCTTGGCGCAACAACGGCTCAACCGCGAAGTGTTAGGCCACACAAACTCACAGAACGGGACCGCCAAGTGCTGAAGCGTGTACCGAGGTCCAAACTGCCTCTGGAAGAACTGTTTGTCGAGAGCTTCATGAAATGGGCTTCAATGGCCGAGCAGCCGCACACAAGCCTAAGATCACCATGCGCAATGCCAAGCGTTGGCTGTAGTGGTGTAAAACTCACCACCATGGGACTCTGGAGCAGTGGAAACGAGTTCTTTAGAGTAATTAATCACGCTTCACTATCTGTCAGTCCAATGGCCTAATCTAGGTTTGGCGGGTGCCAGTAGAATACTACCTGCCACAATGCATAGTGCCAACTGAAGTTTGGTGGAGGAGGAATAATGGTCTGGGGCTGTTTTTTGTGGTTCGGGCTAGGCCCCTTAGTTCCAGTGAAGGGGAATCTTAACGCTACAGCATACAATGACGTTCTAGACAATTCTGTGCTTCTGACTTTGTGGCATCAGTTTGGGGAAGGCTCTTTTCAGCATGACAATGCCCTCGTGCACAAAGCGAGATCCATGCAGACATTTTTGGTCGATTTGGTGTGGAAGAACTTGGCTGGCCTGCACAGAGCCTTGACCTCAACCCCATCGAACACCTTTGGGATGAGTTGGAACGCTGACTGCGAGCCAGGCCTAATCGCCTAACTTCGGTGCCCGACCTCGCTGATGTTCTTGTGGCTGAATGGAACACGTCCCCGCAGCAATGTTCCAACTTCTAGTGGAAAGCCTTCCCAGAAGAGTGGAGGCTGTTATAGCATCAAAGGGGGACCAAAACCATTTTTATGGTTAATAAAGTTAAGAAACTTCCTTTAGATTTTTTGGGGGGGGACTGTCTGTTCCGTGTAGTGAATCTGGTATACAATGTATTTCTATGGGCTAATATCAGTAATGCCAAATTCAATGTTTCACCAAATAATTGTTTTATATTTTGTTTTGAAAATAAAAATCAAATAGCTAAATGATCCTTGGTATGACCATCTTAAAAAAATTCCATATGTAAATGTTTTTATTTTTATATCTTGTAACCCTGCACAAGCAGACCTGATTCAACTAATCATCAAGTCTTCAATGAGTTGAATGAGGTGTTTTGTCCAGGGCAATAATGAAACGGTGTACTGTTGGGGGTACCGGAGGACCAGGGTTGGGGGTACCGGAGGACCAGGGTTGGGGGTACCGGAGGACCAGGGTTGGGGGTACCGGAGGACCAGGGTTGGGGGTACCGGAGGACCAGGGTTGGGAAACATTGCTCTAGAGGGTTAAAGACCGATCATCTTTCATCCCCTCAGGGCCAGAAGGTGCTGCCTGGCAAGTGTTGGCCGTTTCCTGGGGCCCAGGGCACTCTAACCATCGCCCTGTCTCACCCCATCCACGTGACCCACGTCTCTCTGGAGCACATCTCCACTACCGTCTCCCCTAATGGGCGCATCGACAGCGCCCCCAAGGACTTTGCCGTCTACGTGAGTCACCTCTGACCCCAGGGCCTGTATTCACAAAGTCTCTGAGTAGGATGTGGCTCTTTCCTTCCCTGATCAGCACTCCTACTCTGAGACTATTTCCTTTTTTTGTACCACAGAATTTACAGTGGGACGATTTGCACAGGGATGTTTTAGTGCTATGTTGAATTCCATTTAATTGACTCCCTCTCACTTCTTCACACTCTCTTTCTGTGTAGGGCATGTCTACTGTTGGCGAAGAGGGATCACTGCTCGGAATGTTTACATATGACCAGGCTGGAGATCCCCTACAGACGTTTGAATTGCCTGTGAGTCAAATGCTGACAAACTATTAGAGATAAAGATGCAGGCTAATGAGATGGGTAGATTATACCTTTTTGGGCCTAATGTGTATACAAAACAATGGGTTGAATAAGACTTATCTCAAAATGAAATATGCTTGGACCTCTCTCGCTCTCTCCCCCCCCCCCCCCCCCCCCCCCCCCCCCCCCTCAGAACCCTACCGCAGTGTATCTGTATGTGGAGCTCCATGTCCTCAGCAACTGGGGTCACCAGGACTACACCTGTGTGTACCGCTTCCGGGTTCACGGCAAGATGTCTGTCTTTTGAGGGGGATCGGCTATCCATCTCAACCCCAGAATTTTTATTTTCATACTGGAGCATATATTTTGCATCTAAATAAAATCTCTATTAGGCAGTGTTTGTATGGGTTTGGTCACAAGTTGGAACTGAGTGTAATGATGGTGGCCATATTGGATTCCCAATAGATTTGAATTACACCAGAATAGTTCTAAATGTCATAAGTATAGTACACAATTCTAAAAGATGTATCTTATTTGCAAAACTCATATTTACAGGTGATTAAACCCCCATCAAATGGTATTATGGCAGCCATATTGGATTTGGAGAAAAATCCAGGGTGTTCCCAAGGGTCGATAACCTTTTGACTGAGATAAAAACATCACTTTTCTGTTTCTGGGGCTGGATCCTTTGTTTTCCTTAGCCAATTATAATACAGTAGGATTTCTAAAACTTGGGGGGTCTGGTTCCACGTTTTGGTTTTTGCCCTAGCACTACACAGCTGAATCAAATAGTCAACGCTTGTTGATGAGATGGTTATTTAAATCGGCTACCAAAAATTGAAGTCTACATTCGTTAATATTTCCGCTGGTTGTTTCTGTATTAACAGGTTGATATTTCCACAATGCATCAAGATATCGTTTTGCTGTTTGTGCATGTAGGGCGGCCAGGCAATATTCCCATCCAGCCAGGCAATATTCTGCACTCTTTGGGTGCGTTCGAGCAGTAAGGCTAACGCAGCTGACTGTAGACAAGTCAACGAGTGAATTCGGAGGAAGTGTGTCTGCGACATACGAAAATCAGACAGTGTTGTGGTCATAGGGAAAGAGGCCTTTAGTGGCCAAAAGGCCGTATTAGCCTAGGCGGAGTCACTGAGGGCTTCCACCATTTTAATGTAGTCAACTGGGTGGGACATTCATCTTCATTGGCTGATCCCTCCTGGTGACCCTGTTGGAGGGATCAGACAATAGTGAAGAAGAAAATTGACTACTTCAAAATGGAGATTCCCTCAATGGCCCTGGCCATGCTGTAACAGGTGCTATAATGGCACAGATACAAAGATGAGTGCCCTATCTGTCTCCATGGTTGTGGTTTCCCTACAGACATTTACATTACATTTAAGTCATTTAGCAGACGCTCTTATCCAGAGCGACTTACAAATTGGTGCATTCACCTTATGACATCCAGTGGGACAGCCACTTTACAATAGTAAGGCTTCACGCTCCACAGCAAGGCTCCACGCAACATGGCAGTGTTGCTGTTGTTAAAAAAAGTTATTTGGATTGTCAAAATAAACATGTCTCCAGCCCCCATATCTTACCCTCAAAAACAGTAAATATGTGTTTACATTGGACCTTTTGATCACATGGTTTTTGTGAAGTTCATGCAGTTATCCCCATAATGCAACATACTTTGAAAGGCAATAAAACAATATTTTTACACGACCATACATTTCATAAATGGGAGACATTAGAGATGTGAAAAAACATGGTTGTGTTTTGTACCTTGGGTAGGATTTTCAAAAAAAATGTGGGGGCATTGCCAATAGAGCTCACCAGCTTGTAGTCATAAAAAACGGAAGTTATTTACCTCATGCTCCTTCAGTCATCCCTAAGGGGGAAAATGAATGGGAAAAGAATAGGGTTTTGGGATAAATGCTGAATATAAGGTCTGAGGTTAACACAGGCTTATGAGCTCTTATATGTTTTGTCCTATGAGATATCAGTCAGTTAAAATTACCTTTATGAATTATGAAAACTTGCCTTTTGTTTATTACATCAATTCTGAAAAATTCTGAAAAAGTGACGTTGGCTGATAATCTTTATCTCATAGAACAAAACATATAAGATCTTCTAAGCCTGTGTTTACCACAGACCATATTTTCAGCATTTATCCAAAAACCTTATAAAAACTCAATTTGTATTTATTATGGATCCCCATTAGCTGCCAAGGCAGCAGCTACTCTTCCTGCGGTCCAGCAAAATTAAGGCAGTTTATACAATTTTAAAACATTACAATACATTCACAGATTTCACAACACACTGTGTGCCCTCAGGCCCCTATTCCACCACAACCACATATCTACAGTACTAAATCCATGTGTTTGTGTGTATACTGCGTATGTTATCGTGTGTGTGTGTGTATGCATGTGTCTGTGCCTATGTTTGTGTTGCTTCACAGTCCCCGCTGTTCCATAAGATGTTTTTTATCTGTTTTTTAAATCAAATTTTACTACTTGCATCAGTTAGTTGATGTGGAATAGAGTTCCATGTAGTCATGGCTCTATGTAGTACTGTGTGCCTCCCATAGTCTGTTCTGGACTTGGGGACTGTGAAGAGACTTCTTGTTTAATGTTTTGTGGGGTATGCATGGGTGTCCGAACTGTGTGCCAGTAGTTCAAACAGACATAAAGTGCATTCAGCATGTCAATACCTCTCACAAATACAAGTAGTGATGAAATCAATCTCTCCTCCACTTTGAGCCAGGAGAGATTGACATGCATATTATTAATGTTAGCTCTCTGTGTACATTCAAGGGCCAGCCGTGGCACCTGACCACACGACTGTAGTGTGTAGTAGTCCAGGTGCAACAAAACTAGGGCTTGTAGGACCTGCCTTTTTGATAGTGCTGTTAAGAGGGTAGAGCCATGCTTTATTATGAACATACTTCTCCCTATCTTATCTACTGTTGTATCAATATGATTTGAACATGACAGTTTACAATCCAAAGTTACTCCAAGCAGTTTGAGCAAGGTCCTGTGACTAATTTCCACATTATTTATTACAAGATTTAGTTGAGGTTTCCTTGCCACCCATTCTGAAACTAACTACAGCTTTTTGTTAAGTGTAGCAGTAATTTCAGTCTCTGTAGTAGCTGACGTGTATAGTGTTGAGTCTGTTGTCTGTTTGTTTACTGTAAAATAGCATTGTATCTGGTCAAACACAATTTTTTCCTGAGTTTACTAAGGGTTGGTAACAGGCTGATTGGTTGGCAATTTGAGCCAGGGGTGGCAGGTAGCCTAGTGTTTAGAGCGTTGGACTAGTAACTGCAAGGTTGCAAGATCGAATCCCTGAGCTGACAAGGTTAAAAAATCTGTCATCCTGCCCCTGAACAACCCACTGTTCCTAGGCTGTAATTGAAAATAATAAATTGTTTTTAACTGACTTGCTTAGTTAAATAAAGGTATAAAAAAAAGGGCGCTTTACTATTCTTAGGTAGCGGAATGATTTTAGCTTCCCTCCAGGCCTGAGGGCACACACTTTCTAGTAGGCTTAATTTGAAGATGTGGCAATAGAGTCTGCTATTATCCTCAGTAATTTTCCATCCATATTGTCAGACCCTGGTGGATTGTCATTGTTGATAGACAACAATAATTTTTTCACCTCTTCCACGCTGACTTGATGGAATTCAAAAGTACAATTATTTTCTTTCATAATTTGGTCCGATATACTTGGATGTGTAGTGTAAGCATTTGTTTCTGGCATGTCATCCCTAAGTTTGCTTATCTTGCCAATGAAAAAGTCATTAAAGTAGACGGTAATATCAGTTGGCTTTGTGATGAATGAGCTTCTGATTCAATGAATGATGGAGGCGAGTTGGCTTCCCCCCCCAAATTTCATTTAAGGTGCCCCAAAGCTTTTTACTATTATTCTTTATATCATTTATCTTTGTTTCATAGTATAGTTTATTTTTATTTAGTTAAGTCACATGATTTCTTAATTTGTAGTATGTTTGCAAATCAGTTGGGCTGCCAGATCTATTTGCCATACCTTATGCCTCATCCTTCTCAACCATACCATTTTTCAATTCCTCATCAATCCAAGGGGATTAAACTGTTTTTACAGTCATTTTCTTAATGGGTGCATGTTTATTAGTAACTGGAATAAGCAATTTCATAAATGTGTCAAGTGCAGCGTCTGGTTGCTGCTCATTACACACCACAGACCAGCAAATACTCTTTACATCATCAACATATGAATCACTACAAAACTTATTGTTTGACCTGTTCTACACTATTTTAGGCCCAGCCTTTGGAACTTTGCTTTTCCTACATATGGCTATTATTTTGTGATCACTACATCCTATGGATTTGGATTTTGCTTTATAGCAAATTTCTGCAGAATTAGTAAAGATCTGATCAATACATGTTGATGATTTTATTCTTGTACTGTTTGTAAATACCCTGGTAGGTTGACTGACAACCTGAATCAGGTTGCAGGAACTGGTTACAGTTTGAAGTTTTTTCTTGAGTGTGCAGCTTGATGAGAGCCAGTCAATATTTAAATCACCCAGAAAATATACCTCTCTGTTGATATCGTATACATTATCAAGCATTTCACACATATTATCCAGTTATTGACTGTTAGCACTAGTCTATAGCAGCTTCCCACAAGCAAGGGCTTTAGGTGAGGCAGATGAACCTGTAGCCATATCACTTCTACAGTATTTAACATTAGATCGGTTCTAAGCTTTACAGGAATGTGGTTCTGAATATAGACCACAACATGCAACACCGCCCACGTCGGCATTTCTGTCTTTTCGGTAGATGTTATAACCATGTATTGCTACCACTGTATCATCAAAGGTCATATCTAAGTGAGTTTCAGAGATAGTCAGAATATGAATGTCATCTGTTACAAGCAAGTTATTTACTTCATGGACCTTGTTTCTCAGGCTGCATATGTTAATATGAGCTATTTTTAGCACTTTTCTGGGTTGCTTGATTTTTAAAAATGCTTTACTGGGAAGCTTATCTGAAGTAGACTTGCTCATGCTATTTATATTGGCGCTGATAGTGCAGGGTGAGCTGCACAAAGTGGTCTTCCTACTAGGGCACACCGCCTCAGTGCTAACGGTGTAACTGGTTCACAGGCTCATGATTACTGTATACAATAGCTGTAGTATAATCCGAGGCATTCGTTGTAATTAGGGGCACAAAAATTAAGTTACTTATGTTGTGTTTGCCAATGGCCCTAGGATACGGTACATTTGATGCAGCATTATGACGACTCATTGTCACAATGGTAGGGATTAACTGAGCTGGTCTTGGACAACTAAAAAGTAACTGTTTCAACGCAGACTTGAAGTGCGTGGACAGAGTCCAGGAGCCAAGATGATTTGGATGGATGCCGTCATTCCTGTAGAGTACCTTCTGTTTCCGGAAGGTGTCAAAGTTATCTATACAAGTAACTCCAGCAGAGCTACAGTAGTCTTTTAGCCAGATTTGTAATGCCAGCAGTCTGCTGAATCTTTCACACCCACGGCCCAATGATGGTACTGGACCTGAAATGATTGGCTGTTTTTTATTTGGAGTCTTTTAATGCTAAAATCAGTTCTTTAAAATGTTCCAAGCTAGCTCTCCGGATGTCTTTTGACCCCACATGGACTACGACAGTGTCAGCTCCTGGCATCTGTGGTAGAACAGTCGGAAGCAGCCTTGTGATCTCCAGTACTCTTGCTCCCGGGTAGCACAGTGTTTTTGCCTTAGGAACCGAGATGTTTCTCACCATAGAGCTGCCATAAATTTTTCCATAGGCTTTGTCCAACAAGTTAGAGCCTACAAAAAGACGCCATTACTATTATTCTCTATGGCATACTGTTCCAGACAGGTCCCAGAGTTGTCTTTTGTTTTGGTGTGGGGAGAAGAAAAAAAGGAGAAGAGGGTATCTGCAGCTCAATATAGCGAGTGGGTGTGTCGAAAGGAAAGGAGTGGGTGTGTGGAAAGGAGTGGATGTTTGGAAAGTAGTGGGCGTGTCGAAAGGAGTGGGTGTTTTGAAAGGAGTGGATGTTTGGAAAGTAATGGGCGTGTCTAAAGGAGTGGGCGTGCCAAAAGCACTCTGCTATAGGTTAGACATATTTTTTCTTAACATACAACCTTACATTGAGCTACCATACCCGGTTTGGTCTTTGTATTTCACTGTTAGTTTTACACAAATTATTTTAAATGTTCAGATATAAAATCAACGATTGTTTCTTTTTGAAAAAAAGTACTGATGATGGGTGTACTGTTGCTTCATGCGTTGCATGTGTGTGCTTACTGTGACTGTCACCCTGATACTAGGTAGCTACCTCCCACACCGTTGCTGGACGGTGGTGCTTGTCAAGGGAAGGTGTTCCCAAGAAAGCTAAGGTAACTGAGCTAAATGACTACCGCCCCGTAGCACTTCTGTCATCATGAAGTGCTTTGAGAGACTAGTCAATGACCATATCACCTCCACCCTACCTGACACCCTAGACCCACTCCAATTTGCTTACCGCCCCAATAGGTCCACAGTCGACGCAATCTTTCTCAGCCCTCTCCTGTACTCCCTGTTCACCCACGACTGCGTGGCCCTGCACGCCTCCAACTCAATCATCACGTTTGCAGACGACACTACAGTAGTTGGCTTGATTACCAACAATGACGAGACGGCCCACAGGGAGGAGGTGAGGGCCTTCGGAATGTGGTGTCAGGAAAATAACCTCACACTTAACGTCAACAAAACAAAGGAGATGATCGTGGACTTCAGGAAACAGCAGAGGGAGCACCCCCCTATCCACATCGACGGGACAGTAGTGAAGAGGGTAGAAATTTTTAAGTTCCTCGGCGTACACATCATGGAAAAATTGAAATGGTCCAACCACACAGACAGCGTGGTAAAGAAAGCGCAGCAGCGCCTCTTCAACCTCAGGAGGCTGAAGAAATTCGGCTTGTCACCAAAAATACTCACAAACTTTTACAGATGCACAATCGAGAACATCCTGTCGGGCTGTATCACCGCCTGGTACGGCAACTGCTCCGCCCATAACCGTAAGGCTCTCCAGAGGGTAGTGAGGTCTGCACAAAGCATCACCGGGGACAAACTACCTGCCCTCCAGGACAACTACACCACACGATGTCACAGGATGGCCAAAAAGATCATCAAGGACAACAACCACCGGAGCCACTGCCTGTTCACCCCGCTATCATCCAGAAGGCGAGGTCAGTACAGGTGCATCAAAGCAGGGACCGAGAGACTGAAAAACAGCTTCTATCTCAAGGCCATCAGAATGTTAAACAGCCATCACTAACATTGAGTGGCTGCTGCCAACATACTGACTCAAATCTCTAGCCACTTTAATAATGGAAAAATTGATGTAATAAATGTATCACTAGCCACTTTAAACAATGCCACTTCATAATGTTTACATAACCTACATTACTCATCTCATATGTATATACTTTACTCTATGCCATCTACTGCATCTTGCCATCTTGATGTAATGTATCACTAGCCACTTTAAACAATGCCACTTTTATATGTTTACATACCCTACATTACTCATCTCATATGTATGAACTGTACTCTATACCATCCACTGCATCTTGCCTATGCCGTTCTATACCATCACTCATTCATATATATTTTCTTTGTGTACATATTCTTATTCATTCCTTTACACTTGTGTGTATAAGGTAGTTGTTGTGAAATTGTTAGGTTAGATTACTCGTTGGATATTACTGCATTGTCGGAACTAGAAGCACAAGCATTTCGCTACACTCGCATTAACATCTGCTAACCATGTGTATGTGACAAATAAAATTTGATTTGAAGGGGGCACTGTGTCGTTGCTGTTCATGCCCTCCCCATTGAGTAGACTGTATGTGCATGCATCAAGGTGACATCTAGATGGTTTTTAATATTAGTTATTTATTGTGTAGCATGCACTATTCCTACTTGAACTAAAATCATGGGAGGGGGAAAAAATAGCCACATTAGCTACCATTGTGTATTTCAAGTTGAAGGCACACCACTGTACTCCAGGCATTGTTTCCAGAAAACAGGATCCCCCACTATAGTGAATGGGGAAACGGCGATCTTTGTGGTCAATATCCGTGGATATAAAAAAAACCTTTGAACATAATTATGGTACCAATAATTGTTTTTATTTCACCAGATGTATATGCTTGAACCGATTACTTTAAAATCACACACAGATTAAGTTAAAAGGCTCATTTAGTTGCTGATGACAGGCTGCAGTACTTCAGTCGGCCTTCATCTTGACATATTCCATGAGAGTTTGCAGTACTGAGCTAGCGTACAACGTCACTTCCTAGAGTACCTCACATGCAATGTTTCCGGCACTTCAAAATTTTACATAAGATATATCCATGTAATTCTATGATTTCCAAATTTGTGGCTATTGATGATATCTGTGTTTTCTGTGAAAAAGAAGGTGAGAATCTGTCTCACTTGTTCTTTGAATGTAAATTTGTGTCAGAATTTTGGGAAAACCTTGCAAAGTACTTATTTAACATTATGAACACTGCCTATAATTTTAACATAAAATATATAATATGTTACTATTGCAATGATAACAAAACCACTGAAATGATTGTTAATTTTCTTATTATTGTTGCCAAATACTTTATACACAAACAAAAATTCAAAAATTCTATACCAAAATTACCAATTTTTCTGATTGAATTTAATTATCTTATTAAAACACTAACCCTAGTGAATAACAACAATAATAAAATCTTCATGAATCATTATAATAAGATATTTTCAGAGTGAATATTTGTATATAATGTAAGTTGATTTTTGTATAATGAATAAAATAAATTTATTAAAAAAAATAAAAAAAACATGCAATGTTTCCAAAAACTCCTCCAGATAGCAAGATGGCGACACGCTGAATCGACACTTCCTGATCGAACGCGCCACTGACCATTCTCATAGGAGACAATGGGGTAACGTCATCGATGGCGTCGTTCATATTTTTTTACAGTCTATGGCAGCGCCACATACTTGGGAAAAAAGGGGGGCGGGGGGTTATTCACTTTGGCCAACGAGATTCTCGCGAAACATTGCTGTATCAGCGCCATTTTGGGAAGGAGACAGGCAAAAGCGGCAAAAATTAAAAAATAAGCGAGGAATTTGCAAACACTTAAACAAGTTAATGAGATGGTCAGTGTGATACAGTTTATACATACATATCAGTGTCTTAACCTAGTCTTACGAAACAACAAAAAAGCTAATGACAACTGCTTAAGGGGGCACGAGCGAGTAAGCTGTGACAGACTGATTCTGCAAGCTAACGACGCTAGTCAACATCAGCTTGTGTTGAACCGCATGAAGGAGTCACTATCGCAATGTAGCTAACTAGCGAAGTTATAGGAAGAGCTTTGGCATCATTGAAAGGTAAGTATTGCGGAATGGCTCACTGAACGTATCAATAACAGGGAGTAGCATTAGCTTGTTTGGCTAGCTACCTGGTCAAGTAGCTGAGTTAGCTAGCTGACAAGAGTTGAGTGAGCTAGCTAACGTTAGCTAGTAACATCAGCTAACTTGTGTACGTTAGCTGGTGTTTAAAATGTAACGTTATTGATCGTAGAGTGAACAGCCATGTGACCTATATCGCAAATTTAGCACAAATACTTTTAACTAACCCTTAGGTTTCCCTTTTTTTCTGCGCTATCAGTCTACTCAATATAATGCCAACTATGTAACATTACGCTAGCTGTAACTGTCAAAGGTACAGCTAACGTGACTTTTTAGCCTGCTAACTTTTGTCCTTAACTAGCAATCAGCCTTATGTATCGTTTAACGCAGTCTTAGCGAACTATATTGCTATCATTCTTTCTCTTTTGGAATACAGGTGAACACTGAACAGCCTCACGTTATAGGATATCCCAATCATCAAGGAAGAGAGACGTGACTTGCTACTATTGGCTCAACGTCCGAGTTGCACTGAATGGGATAAGCAGCATCTGAACATGTGGACTGGTTTTGTGGAATTACAGAAGAACTATTTAATTTAGCATTTTATCTGAGACTTTGATATAATGTGTGTGGACTTACATCCTGCACTGACCAGCTTTAGTCTCCTCTTCCAAGTTTTCCAAATGTTTCTCAAAAAATGAATCATTTTTGAAAGCTGTAGTTACTGTTAGCTAGGTAACTTTATTTTTGGCAATATGTGATCACACTAACATTTTATCGCCTGATTTGAACAAATATGAGTTAATGGTATCTGGGCAGTTAAAACCCATACAAAATCACTGAATCCTTCCTAAGGGGATCGTAGCAAATCCACCCCAAATGTCTCTTTTGTAAAGTCGGGTGTGAACTTCGTTGGATTTTCTTCAACATCTCTGAAGGATTTAATCATTCTGGGAACTGGAATTACGTGGCAAAAATGGAAAGTTAGTTGGGATTATCAACATCAACATTTTGTAATTGACCCTATCTGCACGATACATGTGGGGAGCAGATTAACTGGATAACTGACTGAGAACAAAAACACTAGGAGAATTTGGGGATTACAGCACAGGAGACGCCTCTGCTCAGTCCTCCATAGCTGGTTTGTATGACTTTGAATTTATTGCACCCAAATGTCTTGCAACAACAAGGATGACTTGATATTTGCAATGTTATACATCAAGCAATGGTAGTAAACAATGTTGATATATTCTTTCGTCACCTATCCAGCAACATGTACAATTAGTATTGTTCGCCGACTGGGTTTGACCTCTCAAATTTTTGGCTTGTGAGGTACTAAGAAATTGGAAACAGATCTGCAATGCTCACATAGGTCTGTAGTGAGAGAAACAACATGCTGCTGGTTGAATCTTGATTCTGACCTCTTATCTTACTAGACGGTCATGTTAATAGTTCAAACACTGTCTGGCTGTTGAATTCAAATGCGACCACAGACTTCCCAGTGTTTTGATTTTGAAGAGATTAAAACGCCTCCCAGTTGGAAGCAGTTAATGAATATTCCATAGAGGTCCCTAAGCAGTTAATAATCTTACATAGAGGTCCCTTCTATGCTTTGGTCTCTTGTCACAATGATTATGTTGCTCTGTGTGGCATTCTGGTCCACTGAGATAATGAAAGGCTCTGACATATTTGAACAAAGCGTTGTTTGGCGATAGCAGGATGCATATCATATAGTAGACACGCATACCCAGAGAAATATAGTGCAAGGTTCTTTCTCACACAACGTTCATTATTCATGAATTGTCATTTTGACAGCCAGTAGTACAAACCATGCTTCCTTTTGTAGTATTTGATGTTTCCATTCACAACTGTGTATTTGGGAGACTACTAACTGATGACCAACCCCGAGATAACCATTTTGTTAACCTCCGTTTTCCAGAAATCATATCCGGGTGGGTATAATTTGTGAAACATTCCAACAGGAATCTGTTCCAAACACTTAGTAAATAACAAGGTTGCCAACAAACAACACATACAAAGTCGTATAGCGGCAGAAAAAAGATAACAGGTAGGGAGTGGGCTATTTAATTAAGTTTTTCACTCACCACGTTTATTCTGAAAAATGTCTGTCGTCACTCTGGTAGCCTATGGCCAAACATAGAAAATAAGCTACGTGGTGAGTTGATGCCTATTCGGTAGCTAGTAAGCTCAGGTAAGTAAGATCAGGCTACTTTGTATGCGTTTGTTGACAACCTTGTACTTCACTATGTTTTTGTAACAGATTCCTGTTGGAATGTTCCACAAATTATACCCACTCATCCTATCCTGGTTGGAGGTTTATACATTTCCTCCTTATTCCCTCATTACGGGAATCTTCCAACTGTGATTTTGGGAAAGCCAGGGACTTTATTGAAAGAACCCTGAATTTTGCAACCCTAGACGTGACACTGTCATGGTCCTTCTGATCTCCATCAGTCGGGCCCTGTAATGATGAATAGCTCTCTTTTGCATCAGCTTAAACTTCCATTGGACTCTGTTTCATGTCACGCAAGGGTTGGATGCCACTCACTGCCACATGAATGTTATCTCTGCTGTCTGCTACACCTAATGGGAAACTAAAGGGACAACTCCATTCAGTCCCTTGCATTGTATCAGTTGGTTGGTAGTGTGCCACTTGAAAGTGAATTCAATTGAGAAGTCATTGGGCTTAATGCCCATAAACACACTGTCATAAATCCTGGAGTTGGCTCAGTTACTACAGTCTCTCTCTAAAATTCCACAGTGCCTCTTTCTCACCGTCTCTCTATATCTCTCCTCTATCTCTCTTATTCAGGGGCTGGAGAAATGATGTGTTGATGTCTTGCCCACCTCACTGGAGACGCAAACCTAAATGGCGCAGCATGACTTCACTCCAGCCTGGCTTAACTTTCCCACAGCACCCTCATCAGCCAAGGTACCTTTTGTGTTTGTGGTTTTGTACTTTCTGTGTGTTTGTGTGTATTCCATGTCCAGTGTGGGTATGTGCACAAGACGAAACACATGTCTTCTGTTCATGTCAGACGCACACCATACATAACGTGATGGTTGTTGTCCGGAGGATTCGTTAGCCTGACAGTCTGTCCATGTGTGTTAGCCCTCTCAGGTCTATGACAAGTCTTTCCAGTCTCCTGCCAAATGTCTGGACAACCACGGGGATGTGAGTCGCAGACGCCACAACTCATCAGACGACTCAGAGCCTGTCAACGGACGCACTGGCGGTATGGAACTGGGTTAGAACGTCTAATGTTAGCGAGAAAGAACCAACCAAGAGCTGGTTTCACTCTGTCTCTCTGTTAACCACTTGCTTGTCTGGCTGTCTACCCATCTAACAAGCTATCCATCCCATGCGTCTGTCTCTGTGCGATAGAGGGACACTCTATAGCAGGGTTAACCAACTAGATTCAGCGGGACAAATGTAAAAAAAAAAAACTCTAGTGGATGGTCAGGGGGCCGGAACATAGTTATAAATAATTTGTAGACTAAGTTGACCAAGTAGCCAAACAGATAAAATATTTGACTAAAACATAATCATTTCAAATCTTGCTTCCATTTGTATACAATCACACAACTCTCTATTATACTTTGGATCATATCCCCTGAATTAAAATCACTTGGAGCTGATTTGTCTTATGTCCAACAACAAAATATATTTCTTTGCTCAACTTAGGGGGCCAAATCCAATCGTTGCCAGTTGGGGAACCCTGCTCTATACTCTGTGGTAAAGCCAAGTTGTATGTTTCACAGGAATCTTCTCTAGGAAGGAGGGTAACGGATGGGGGGTCCGGAACGGCAGCGAGGGCTCCAGCTCACGCCCTCCCCTCCAGCGGGGCGGGCCCTCTCCTCGCTCCAAGAGCAAAGGCCTGCCCGAGGGCCATCAAGGCCACAGGGACGATGGGGACAGACGCAAACAGTTTGAAGCTGAAGACTTTGTGAGTGGTGTAGTGAGGAAGCCCTATGAAGCTGTGACCCACCCTACGAAATAGTCCTATTAAAAAAACCAAAAAAAACAATGTTTGAAGTTATCCCCCAATCTCACACAAGTATCACCCAAGACATTACATATTGGTTTGACTCTCCCAACTCCCCTTTAAGGAAACACTCCTCAATCTGTCTCCCCTAAATTCCACATCTAGTATTTAACATTGTTAGTGTCTTCCAAAACACATGAATAGGGAATTTTGTCATATTATTTAAAGAACTTTGTTTTTGCCACGTGTCAGATTTATCATACACAACTTGCTTGTGTTGTAAGATGCCTGCTGTTCTTCTTTCAGCCATCACTCCATCCTGATGCGGACCGAGACAACCGTGACAAAGCTGTTGCCACTGGAGTATGGGGTGAGCTCCCAATCTGTTCTCTCTCTATTCCCCAACCTGATTTGACTTTGATGCAGTTGTCTCTTTTGGTTGCCCATTTGGACAAAATAGGATAATACATATTTAAAGCTACAATATGTAACTTTTTGTGCAACGCTGACCAAATTCACAGAGAAATGTGAGTTATAGCTCTGTCATTCTCATTGAAAGCAAGTCTAAGAAGCAGTAGATATGTTCTATGTGAGAAATTTCTATGCTTTCTGTTAACTTCTGTTTTTGCATATTTTACTTTTGGTTTTGTACACCAGCTGAAAATACAATATTTTCAGTTTTTAAAAAGATATTCACAGCAGTTTTTAGAAGGTAGAATGATTCTCTAAACTCGACTGCTTGTTTTGTCACACAAACTGAAATTTGGCAAACTATTAGAATTTTAGCAACCGGGAAATGGCGGAGTGTTTTTTAAAGGCATATTGCAGCCTTAATTAATCTATTACGATAACTGTACCTTTTTTTTGTAGTGAGGCTTTTACATTTTGCAGTAAATTGAAAAGCTGTGGTATTTCGTCCTGCTCTGTCTATTTAGAACACCCACCCAACCCTCAATCCAGAGGCTCGAAAATGATGGTGATCAAGCGCGTCTCCAGGGAGCAGCACACACCAGCACAGACATGCACGTCCACGCCTCAACAACAACAACAAGCCCCTTCCCGCAACGGCACTGGCCCCTCCCTCTACAAGGGCCCCATCCCCATATCTGTCAGTCTTCCAGTCAAGGTGAGATTGTCATGTCGTGGTTGCTGTTTCATTTTCGGTTGGCTTTGTAAAAAGCAGATGCACACAGTTTTATAGTATTGATTGAAGAAACAAATTAACCAATGATTGATATGTTTTTATTTTTGATAAATTAATGCGGGATATTTGGTTTGGTTTATATTGACTGATTTATTGATTGATATAGGCTAGGGGGAAGGAATGATTGTTAGGAATATACATTGGAATGATTGACTAATTGCTGTGTTTCCCAGGCGAGTCGCTCCAGCTCGTCGTCCCCGGTGGACAAGGGCAGTCAGCCGCGGCTCATGATGCGTCTGACACGCATGACACGCTCAGACCGCAAGAGCACCTTCCTCAAAGCCCTCAAAAAGGACATGGTGGACGAGGAGGACCTCTATCACCACTGCAAGGTGTGTGTCACCCAAAGAGAGAAACAACTTTTACCCCTCAAGAAATGTACAGAGAAGTGTTTGAAGGTGTATCAGTCACTGACATCACTTTGAATGGCCATCATACAAAGAAGTGGCTGGTGTAACACCCTTAAACTCCCGTCATAACGTCGTTATTTCAATGAGAAGTTGTGTGATATGACACAGCCTTGACCTTCGCTCTCTCACCCCTCAGCATGACGATGGTTTCCATCCGCAGAACAGCAACGTGGGCTGCGGGGACGAGAACCGTAACCGTTGCGAGCGAAGTGTCTCGCAGGAGAACGGCAACACAACCACACTAACAATGAGGCAGCAAGTGCTGCGCTCCTCCACCTTCCCCCAGCAGGAGGTGCTATCCAGCTCTTTGGAGGCAGAGCACAGGTAAACACTGGACCGTTCTGACAACAGTTGGGTTTGTGCTATCCGGATTCCTTGGGACGTCCCTACCCTAAACCTTAACCCTAATCATTTTAAATGTCAACTTCAATACGGTGATGTCAGAGTTGGATGTCCAAAAGTTTGTGAATCTGAAGCAACCAGATGTTATTACAGGGATACTTCGCTTAAATTACAAAATGGCATTTTGGTTTCCTTACCCTGTAAGCAGTCTATGGACAATGTATGACAGCAATCCATGCTTTGGTTTAGTTTCCCTGGCACTGTTTTCACATACTAAGGTTTTAACATTTTGTGGTCATGGAACCGGTATTAGCATTTTGTCTCAAATAGATTTTGATGCTCAATTAAGTAATTTACTGCACACATCACACGTATCCGGTCCCTTCATATCTGCAAATGCTGAAGTGGTCGGGGCTAGTAGGCAGGGCCTAAAATAAACACCCGCCAGCTGCCAAATGCGGGTAGATTTTTGTGTTGGCGGGTAAGATGTCTATTTCACCAGCCACGTTGGAGGGTGGTCAGGGCTCCACAGTGCCAGCATTTCACTCGCATTGTGAATACAAATAGTGAAGTAAAACAAATGCTGAAGTAGCTGTTTTCAAAGTATTTCGGACATTTTGTTTCTAACCTGGAAAATGAATCACAAAAAGTAGTAGAACTATGAATCCTATAGCCTATCCCACCTCACGCAGAAACACTGGGCTGTACGCACGTGAAGTGTTGCGCACAGGCATAAGTTGGTCTAATTTACTTGAAATGGAAGTTTTTTGAGACTGTCTTTGTTTCTTGGCTATTTAAATTGTTTTGTTCACAAGCCAGGTTGTTTTTCAACGTTTGAGTTTCAGCTGTTAGGGAAGAGAAGACAACATGGCTACTAGTCACACTCTCAAGCTCAGTCACGAGTCGTTTTTTCACAATAACCTTTTTCACAATAACCTCCCCTTTAAGGGGCTGGTGAAAATGTTTCAAAATTTTGGTTAAAAGAAAATGAATTGAAATGAAACAATATACCACATTACTTCTTACTAGTAATACATTTAGATTTTTAGAAACATTACAAAGCATGCTTATGTCTTTTCTGTTTTGTTGGTGTAATTCTGGCACAACAACAACAAACATTTGGCTGGTCAAATATCTTGAGTGGCTGGTACATTTTTTTTTACATTTCCTTCCACAGTGGCTGGTAGGCCCAAAAAAGTTTTAGGCCCTGCTAGTAGGATTGTTGTGGAGGAGCAACTGAGTAAGTGGATGTGGTAAAATGTGCTTCCCTTTAGTCTGGCTCATAATTGGAGAGGCACAATTGATAGAAATCCTAAAAGTGAATTTCTTCCCTCCCCAGGTTATTGAAAGAGATGGGTTGGCAGGAGGAGAGTGAGAACGACGAGACGTGTGCCCCTCTGACGGAGGATGAGATGAGGGAGTTCCAGGCCATCAGTGAACAGGTAGTTAGTTACTCCTCCATCCATTCATACTGCAGTATTCTCCACCCCCTCCCTTAGAGCAGTGCTCTGTTACTACACTTTTGTTCCAGTCTGTCATAAAACACTCATTACTGTCACATTTGATGTGCCCTTGTCAAACAAATCATTATAGTTTACAATAACCATACTTAGTCGTAGTCTGAAGTTTACAGACACTATAGCCAAATACATTTAAACTCAGTTAACAATTCCTGACATTTAATCCTAGTAAATTCCCTGTCTTATGTCAGTTAGGATCACCACTTTATTTTAAAAATGTGAAATGTCAGAATAATAGTAGGGAATTATTTCAGCTTTTATTACTTTCATCACATTCCTAGTGGGTCAGAAGTTTACATACACTCAATTAGTATTTGGTAGCATTGCCTTTACATTGTGTAGCTTGGGTCAAACGTTTTGGGTCAAACGTTTTGGGTAGCCTTCCACAAGCTTCCCACAATAAGTTGGGTGAATTTTGTCCCATTCCTCCTGACAGAGCTGGTGTAACTGAGTCAGGTTTGTAGGCCTCCTTGCTCGCACACGCTTTTTCAGTTCTGCCCAGAAATTTTCTATAGGATTGAGGGCAGGGCTTTGTGATGGCCACTCCAATACATTGACTTTATTGTCCTTAAGCCATTTTGCCACAACTTTGGAAGTATGCTTGGGGACATTGTCCATTTGGAAGACCCATTTGCGACCAAGCTTCAACTTCCTGACTGATGTCTTGAGATGTTGCTTCAATATATCCACATAATTGAAATGCACCAGTCCCTCCTACAGCAAAGCACCCCCACAACATGCTGCCACCCCCGTGCTTCACAGTTGGGATGGTGTTCTTCAGTTTGCAAGCATCCCCCCATTTTCCTCCAAACATAACAATGGTCATTATGGCCAAACAGTTGTATTTTTTTTTTTTCATCAGACCAGAGGACATTTCTCCAAAAAGCACGATCTTTGTCCCCGTGTGCAGTTGCAAACCGTAGTCTGGCTTTTTTATGGCGGTTTTGGAGCAGTGGCTTCTTCCATGCTGAGTGGCCTTTCAGGTTATGTCGATATAGGATGTGTTTTACTGTGGATATAGATACTTTTGTACCTGTTTCCTCCAGCATCTTCATAAGGTCCTTTGCACTTTTCGCACCAAAGTACGTTCATCTCTAGGAGACCGAATGGGTCTCCTTTCTGAGTGGTATGACTGCTGCGTGGTCCCATGGTGTTTATACTTGCGTACTATTATTTGTACAGATGAACGTGGTACCTTCAGGCGTTTGGAAATTGCTCCCAAGGATGAACCAGACTTGTGGAGGTCTACAATTTATTTTCTGAGGTCTTGGCTTATCTTTTGATTTTCCCATGGTGTCAAGCAAAGAGGCACTGAGTTTGAAGGTAGGCCTTGAAATACATCCACAGGTACACCTCCAATTGACTCAAATCATGTCAATTAGCCTATCAGAAGCTTCTAGAGCCATGACATAATTTTCTGGAATTTTCCAGGCTGTTTAAAGGCACAGTCAACTTAGTGTATGTAAACTTCTGACCCACTGGAATTGTGATACATTGAATTCTAAGTGAAATAATCTCTGTAAACAATTGTTGTAAAAATTACTCATGTCATGCACAAAGTAGATGTCCTAACCGACTTGCCAAAACTATAGTTTGTTAACAAGAAATTTGTGGAGTGGTTGAAAAACAAGTTTTAATGACGGCAACCTAAGTGTATGTAAACTTCCGACTTCAACTGTACATTTCTAGAAATTCACTGCCTTTCACGCCTAGTTGCCCACACGGTCACTAACACCCACACATTGTCACAAACAACCACACCCACACTAACTCACCACCACACCACAACACAAACACCACCACACTCTCACTCCAGCTCTCTGTAGGCTTTTTGACAGCCATTTTAAGTTAATTGCTTCTGAAATCAGTCCCTCATCCCGCCCAATTGTTTTCTTCCCTCCAGCTGCGGAAGAATGGTCTGAGGAGAAACAGCTTCCTGAAGAACGGCCCTCCCATCGACTCCCTGGCCGTGTGGAAGACCAGCAACCTCAAAATGGCCACCGACACCACGGAGGAGACGGAGACCAGCAGCAGCGACACCTCGGACGACGATGCCTAAAAACAGCCTTCATCAATAACCCTATTCACTGCTACCACACCTAACCCACTCTCACCAGAGGAAAGAGACATTTCCCCCCTGATGCAGAGCGGCCAATTCAGACGTCCTCCCACCATTTCATTTCACAGGCCCCCTTCAAGACATGGACAGATGTTCCGAATGGACTTGAGAAAGAACACTGCTTTATGGCTTTGTAGCAAGGCCCCTATTTGTTGGGGCCGGGGGGGGTGGAGATTTCAATGTTGGACTAAATGTTTGTTCCATCACTGAAAAGATTGATACTATGTACCGTATGATGAATGTGGAAAGAAAGGTCCGTTCTGGAGGCTATTGAATAAAATGATTGCAATTCAGTGTATTTGTCTGATGGAGGTTGTTCAGGTACATGTCATACACCTGTCCTGAGTGTCAAAATACTGTAGGTTACCTACATCCCCATACTGTTGGTAACTGTGACTTTGGAAGTAAAAAGGGTGACATCATGAGCAAAGATGACAAATTACAGGAGAACCTATTGCCACCACATCTTTTTACTTTCATTCACATCCCTGTTGAACCCAACTATTGATGGCTAATTTCAGATGTTTGGAAGAAATGGCTAGCTCAACCAACCCAACCCGCTTTTCACTCTTACGCCTCATTCACAATTGAATTGTGTAGTCTGTTACATTACGCTGGAAGTGAATTATTTCAATGGTGCACATTCCGCACCTGCGCTGCATGCATATCATTTTTTTGCAAACAGTCCGTCCAGGGTCTGACAATAAAACAGGAAGTTACCAAACCACCAAAGATCATATTTTTATAAGCCCTTTACTGATGTTGGTTGCCAGGAAGAGGCCAAATGTGGGCAGGAAGCCAGCTCTGCATCAGTACTTATAGATCATGTCTACCACAGACCTCACATCCTTATGTTTCACACAGCCAGTAAGGTTCCCTACTAAACCCCTCTCCACTCTGTAAGTGCACTTGATAATATAACCTTATAGACCAGGGTTCCCCAACTGATGTCCTGCAGGCCGAAGCAGGTGATTTTGTTTGTCCCCCCAAGTTTTCTGAGCAACATTTTTTCATATATATAAAACACTTTATTTTCTTGGTCTTTTTTTTTAAAACACTGGCGAACCAGCTCCAAGTGATTTTAATTTTGGAAATCTGTTACAAAGTATTCTGACACATAATAGCGATACTGTATATGTGATCATATACATTTCTAAGCAAGGTTAGATAATATTTGATTCAAATAATATTTTCAGTTTGTGCTACTTGCGGTCAATGTGCAGTCAAAATAATTTGTAATTAATTTGCTGGCCCCCTGACCATCCACTAAAGAAAAGTAATCGTCCTATGGCTGAATCTAGTTGATGATCCCTGTTCTATACCATATGATTCTTTCTCTCTGATTTGTCCTGCAGAATGAATGTTTGCATGTGAATCTTATTGTAATACGTTTTGTGTTTTCATATTTATGTTCTAGTAAGTAGTAAAAAATGTAAGCGTAAAAAGACCGTCTTCGGAGACGTTCCAGGCCGACTACATTGCAGACGTTCCATTGCATCAATGGTCGTCTGCGATGTAGCCAGCCTGTAACGTGCCCACTGTCGTATTTTCCCCTTAGGTGGTTACTGGCTCCAAAAGTGGCAACGTCAACCTGTCAATAGGTAAAACGGGTGGCGGCAGCGTCCCCCCAGGGAGTGATGCACCCTGGGAAACACCTCTGAGATGTGAGATTAGTGAGCTGTCCCAATTAGATCTGCTTCAGATATGAATCAGAACAGGTGACTATGTCTGTACCCAGTTTCGCACTCGTGGTTGGACTTCTAACGTTTGGGCCGATTGGTGTCCAGGGAAGCCGCATAGGTGAATACGGATGATCTTTGGATACGTGAGCTGCATTTCAATGCTTGTTAGTGTAAGAGCGAAGTGGAATGAGTCATTGAACGTTACATATTTGTTTGCTTTTTATATAGAAAGGAACTTGCTGACCTCAAAATAAGGTGTTTTTAACTGTAACATTTCAGTTTTTTAACACGCCTTAGATTTGTGGGGAATGTGTGTGATAGAAATGTCGCGCCTTGATGTGTGTGGAATCAATAGAAAACTGGAATGACGAATTTGAGAAGGATTGCAATTATCTAAAAGCTTGTTCTTTTTGGTATCTGTTTGAATGTTAACGTCAACTAAGCCTCATAATAGGATGCATCAACCAGATACCTGTTTTTCAGGTTCAAGACTTTTTTAATTCACAAAAAAAAGAAAAATGTCAAAAAATAATATTTTTAACTCTGCATTGTTCGGGAAAGAGCTCGTTAGTAATTCTACACCTGTTCTATTCGACTCATGTGACAAATATAATTTGATTTGATGTGCACAGGCAGCATTCCTATCCAATAACATAACAATTCAATTAATGCAGGTGTAACCGATGTGAAATGGCTAGCTATTAGTGGGGTGCGCGCTAATAGCGGTTCAATCGGTGACGTCACTCGCTCTGAGACCTTGAAGTAGTTGTTCCCGCGGCCTTTGTGGAGCGATTGGTAACGATGCTTCGAGGGTGGCTGTGGTCGATGTGTGCAGAGGGTCCCTGGTTCAAGCCCAGGTAGGGGCGAGGGACTGAAGCTAAACTGTTAAACAGGCAATCATTTGTTGCATTAGATTCTCTAATAGTATAATTTGTATGTAATATGATGTTCTGTACTTGTATTCAGTGCAGCAGAAATATCAAATGCAAACTACTGTCTTTCAGGATTTGAAAAACATTGCTTTTATCTGCTGTTGCTTTACCTGTTATCTGCTCACAATGCTCAGGCTACCTGCTGTCTATACTGTTAGAATGCTCATATACTGTTACGCTCAGGACAGTATCTTAATTAGTGTCTCCAGTGGATATTGTTGAGTCAGATATTCCCCTGGAAGTGAACATAAATAGCCCACAGTCAGTCAGACTCACCATTTCCATACAGGATTTACCCAGTGTTTTACCCAAAAGACGCAGACTTTTCTGTTTCCATCTACTCGTGCCGGTACTGGTGTCTCACTGGGCCATGGCTCCGGTGTCTCACTAGGCCATGGCTCCGGCCGGCCCTGCTCTCACCTGGGGACCACGCCTGGCCACTGGTACTTTTCAGCTGGAATTTATATAATAATGGCTAACTGTGAACTTTAACACCTTAAAGAAGGATTTTTAAGCCTTGAGATAATTGAGACATGGATTGTGTATGTGTGCCATTCAGAAGGTAAATGGGCAAGACAAACGGTTTAAGTGCCTTTGAATGGGGTTTGGTAGTAGGTGCCATGCACACCGGTTTGAGTGTGTCAAGAACTGCAACTCTGCTTGGTTTTTCACGCTCAACAGTTTCCCGTGTGTATCAAGAATGGTCCACCACCCGATGGACATCCAGACAAGTTGATACAACTGTGGGAAGCATTGGAGTCAACATGGGCCAGCATCCCTGTGGAGCGCTTTCAACACCTTGTGTAGTATTTGCCTGATATATTGAGGCTGTTCTCAGGGCAAAAGGGAGTGCAACTCAATATTAGGAAGGTGTCTTAATTTTTTGTACACTCACTACATTATCATATAATTTATATAATTATATAAATTATATGCCGATTAATATTCCAATTTATTTTCTCATGGCTCCATTGAATCCTTTGTGCATCATCATATTGTTTATATTTCTCTCTACTGTTCTTTTGTGATTAATCAAGTCACTCTGAAGGTGGCGGTGACATATGGCCCTGACGTCACAGTCACATGGGACGGCGGTGGTGGCTTGATTACCCAGTGTGCACTGCTCGTGGCTGTGGAGTGGGCGCATGAGGTGGACATCTTTCTTCTGCCAAGGTGCAGGTTTAAAGAGCCCTTGATCAGCAGTAGATGATTAAACAATGGTGAATTTCAGATGCAGTAGTTTTTCTATGTGTTTTAACCACAGTTTTGATCAAAGCCCGTTTCACATCACTAGTTCTCACAAAGTGTTTTTACAGTTTTTAATCTGCCTTTTCAATTGACATGTTTACGATTTAGGGAGGTTAGGGACAGCAACTATAGGGCTATACATGCATTATTACTGTTTTGTGTATGAACATTAGGCTTATGTATAACATTTATACTTCTGTGTTCCCCTCTTAACAATTCGATTAACCATTTGATCAGTCATGTTAACATTTCAAAATGTTTGCCTGTGATTATAATCAAATGAAAATGCTATTACTTGTTGTTTATTCTCAGCTCGGGCTCCTTTCTTTTTCTGAACCTTACTGAGGAGGTGACCCACTCATTCCAATGTACCTGCTTTGACCAATCAGAGGGAGTCTACAAGTCACAGAGCATCAGTGTTGTACCTGGTGAGTGACCTTGTGATGAGAATCAGTCAACACTAGACGGGGATACTCAGTACTTTTATTGCTCCAAATATATTCTAAGTACTGTCAGCACTTTTTCAATCTATTTTCTTATTATAGCTCAATATATTGATCTATCACTCAATTTGAACAGTGTGATCTAGCATGTCAGTGTTGGCTTTGTAGTAACTTCCAAGGCCGACAGTATGGGGATGTGTGATGTGTGGGTCCAATCTTCCACTACTACCATTTGTCATGTTGTACTTCAGGTTCACCAACTACCCCTCCACCATCAACCACCAACCAGGTGACCATGCTGGAAAGCCATGCAAATCAGAACAACACGTAAGCTTGCAATGTCTCTCTGTCTAGCATCCAATCAAATGACCAGAATAAGGATGTGAATCAGGGTCTTATTGAGGGTAGCCATTGATTATGTCGTCCATGACCGTGACATGTTCCTACTGAATTAATTTCTCTATGCCACTAGAGGGCACAATATATATATTTTTGTTCAATAACAAGCTGAGGGTTACTTTAGATATGCCTGCACCATCTATACAGTATTGAGAGGATAATATGAGTTTACCAGTAAGCTTACTGTTAACATGACAACCGTCCAACCACAAGTGCGAAACTGGGTACAGACATAGTCACCTGTTCTGATTCATATCTGAAGCAGATCTAATTGGAACAGCTCATTCCATTTTTAGGTGGACAGACAGCACCTTGATGCCACAACATGCATGAATTTATGCTCTGGTCATCTGCCATAACATTTCTCTCATCTCTAGTAGAGGAAGTATAGTTTTCATACAGTTGCTAGCTGAACTTTATCTCTTCTGTAAACTTGGCAAGCACAGGTGGTCCATTTCCCATGTTTCCCCACAATAGTTGTGCCATGTTGCCATGTTGAATATCTTATGACTGATGTTCAGTTGCTCCTTTAAGACAAGAGATAGTGTTGTGCGTATATGATGATGTGCGTAATTTTGTTTATAACCTCTCATGAAATCAAAACAGTGGGATTTTATCCACTTGCCTGGAAAAGTGGCCTTGTCTAAACAGCTGGAGGCCCATTTTTGTACTGGTGGTCAGGGAGCGTGACGAGGCTAGGTTAACTCAATGACTGCATCACAACTGTAAACAGGAAAGGGAAACTCAAGACTGATCGGAAAAAAGCTTTACCCCCTTAGGACACTTCTGTGTCAGAAGTACTCTTTACGCCTCGATTTGATCCTCTCCAAGTCTTCAAGAAATCCAATAATGTCAATTAACCTACTGCAATGTGATACTTCCTTTGATACAAAGACCCATAATTCATTTATATATTGATTGTCATGACAATTTTCCAACCAACACACACCTTTATAGTCAGTGTATGAAGTTTTATTGAAAGTTATACCGGTTTGACATAACTTTGTGTTAACTCTCAATCGTTGATCTGTCACAACATTACGTTATACATCACAAAAACCCTCTGGGCCATTCTGTAAGAACAAATCTTACTTGAAGTTACTGACGACACCACCTTATTGAAAACTGCCCTGACTCACTCATAAACATACACACTCTACTGCAAGAGCACAGTTGTTGAATCCATGTTTACATTATCTCTTTGTTGTGATGAGGTGACAAATAGGGAGCATCATTATCCAGCATCATTATCCAGCTTGTCAACCTGGGCCGTGTGTGTGGGTGGGTGTTTGTGTGTGTGGTGGGTGGACGGACGGACGGACGGACGGGGGTGTTGTTTATCTGAATAATGATGACTTGCAAATGACAGAGAGCAGATAGCATGACTCCTGAGCCATCTAGCCAGTATTGCATAAACAGTCAACAGCATCAAGCCTTAGTAAGTAAGTCAGGATGGTTTGTAGCAAGCAGCCACTGCTAATGCAGCATGAAGCCCACAGCCTCAGAACCATTGGCACTCTGCTGTTTATCTCATGTTTATCCCTGCATCAGAAGGAGTCAACAACGCAACAATTTTGAAGTTGCTTGTTTAATGGCAGTGAAGTCAAATGAACAGCTTACACGGAAAATCGCCGTTTTTTCCCCTCCTCACTGTAGAAAAGTAAAGACTTTCCATTTAATCCATCTAATCAACATTAAATGAAATACAGTTAATCACAACAGATGAACAATGTTTGTTTGGTTTAATTACATGAGATGTAAAAAAATCCTTGGGTATTTTATAGTGTTTTGTCTTCTCTCAGTGACTCTGTAACAGAGGGTGTCTTTGGGACCATCGGCGGAGGCCTACTCCTCTTAATCATCTATGGCTTCTGCAGGAAATGGCTGGGAGATGAGAGACTGAGAGCCATCTTCAGGTACAAGGAGGGTTCTGATCAGTTTCCCCCCGACTGTTACTGTAGGCGGGTTAGACGCTGTAACATGGGTCAGTCCCGTGAATCATTATCATTGTAAGTCTATTGAAGAGTTAATTGTACTTTCACTTGCTTTTCCTTAGGTTTCCTCGCCTTAACCGAGTGGTAATTTATCAAATGTTCGACCACTGATCATCAACCAGACGATACTTTCTAGCAGGGTGCTCTGCCTGAATGTGTCGCTCAGGATAAGAGCTTTGGTTTAATGACCAAAATGTACTGTATGTATTAATGAACAAGGAAACCATGTTCGGCTGTGATCAGAGCTACTTTAAAACCATGTTCGGCTGTGATCAGAGCTACTTTAAAAACATGTTCGGCTGTGATCAGAGCTACTTTAAAACCATGTTCGGCTGTGATCAGAGCTGCTTTAAAACCATGTTCGGCTGTGATCAGAGCTGCTTTAAAACCATGTTCGGCTGTGATCAGAGCTACTTTAAAACCATGTTCGGCTGTGATCAGAGCTGCTTTAAAACCATGTTCGGCTGTGATCAGAGCTGCTTTAAAACCATGTTCGGCTGTGATCAGAGCTACTTTAAAACCATGTTCGGCTGTGATCAGAGCTACTTTAAAACCATGTTCGGCTGTGATCAGAGCTACTTTAAAATCATGTTCGGCTGTGATCAGAGCTACTTTAAAACCATGTTCGGCTGTGATCAGAGCTGCTTTAAAAACATGTTCGGCTGTGATCAGAGCTGCTTTAAAACCATGTTCGGCTGTGATCAGAGCTGCTTTAAAAACATGTTCGGCTGTGATCAGAGCTGCTTTAAAAACATGTTCGGCTGTGATCAGAGCTACTTTAAAACCATGTTCGGCTGTGATCAGAGCTGCTTTAAAAACATGTTCGGCTGTGATCAGAGCTACTTTAAAACCATGTTCGGCTGTGATCAGAGCTGCTTTAAAACCATGTTCGGCTGTGATCAGAGCTGCTTTAAAAACATGTTCGGCTGTGATCAGAGCTACTTTAAAACCATGTTCGGCTGTGATCAGAGCTGCTTTAAAACCATGTTCGGCTGTGATCAGAGCTGCTTTAAAACCATGTTCGGCTGTGATCAGAGCTGCTTTAAAACCATGTTCGGCTGTGATCAGAGCTGCTTTAAAACCATGTTCGGCTGTGATCAGAGCTACTTTAAAACCATGTTCGGCTGTGATCAGAGCTACTTTAAAACTATGTTCGGCTGTGATCAGAGCTACTTTAAAACCATGTTCGGCTGTGATCAGAGCTACTTTAAAACCATGTTCGGCTGTGATCAGAGCTACTTTAAAACCATGTTTGGCTGTGATCAGAGCTACTTTAAAACCATGTTCGGCTGTGATCAGAGCTACTTTAAAACCATGTTCGGCTGTGATCAGAGCTACTTTAAAACCATGTTCGGCTGTGATCAGAGCTACTTTAAAACCATGTTCGGCTGTGATCAGAGCTACTTTAAAACCATGTTCGACTGTGATCAGAGCTACTTTAAAACCATGTTCGGCTGTGATCAGAGCTACTTTAAAACCATGTTCGGCTGTGATCAGAGCTACTTTAAAACCATGTTCGGCTGTGATCAGAGCCACTTTAAAACCATGTTTGGCTGCTTTGAAACTATGCTTCATAGACCCACAGCTTTAACCTTAAAATGATTCTGCATGTGCTGTCAAATACTTCATTAGCCAACCTATGAAGTACTTAGAAATTCATGTTTATTTGAAAGCCCTTCATCTTGAGTTTAGGTTACACATGCTACTGCAGCATATCAGCCTTGGTTAGGTTCACTAGAGTCCCCATGGAGCCATATTAACTAGCACGGAAGCTAACAGAAGAGACAGTTAGGACCACCAGAGACCTTCAATCTCCCAACCAAAAAGAGAGTGAGTCATTGCTAAGACTGGTTATGTCATTTAAGTGACGGCTGTACTGTAAAAACTTTGTGGGTTTTACCGGTGTTTATTTTTAGGGTCATTTTTCAGAAGTGGAATATAACTGTAAGTACAAAACTAACACTTGTAATGCCCCGTGTTATGTCCTGAACCTTTGATTGTGCGTTCATTGAGGTTTCACACATCTTTCACCCGAGTCATTCATGCAAAATCAACATTTTTCGTGAAATATCATGAGTATATTTCGTTCAGTCATTTAATCCACCAAAAAATACCTGATAATTTTTTAAACAGATCCTTTTTGAAGTGCTGAACAAAAATAATAATAGTATTTAGCTGTAACTTGACATCTACACAATGTTCAAGTTTACTGCAAACCAAGATTTGGAGCATGTTGAGAAAAATGGCAGTCTTACAGATGTAGTATCTTTATAGGGCGACGGGTAGCCTAGTGGTTGGAGAGGCGGGTAGCCTAGTGGTTGGAGAGGCGGGTAGCCTAGTGGTTGGAGAGGCGGGTAGCCTAGTAACCGAAAGTTTGCAAGATCGAATCCCTGAGCTGATAAGGTAAAAATCTGTCGTTCTGCCCCTGAACAAGGCAGTTAACCCACTGTTCCTAGGCCATCATTGAAAATAAGAATTTGTTCTTAGCTGACTTGCCTAGATAAATAAAAATACAGGAAGAAGAAATCATCCCATGCCATTTCTGCCCTATGCAACTTTGCACAAGATCACCTTTTCGATGTTACTGTAACTACTACAGTATCACCTCTCTCTCTGCTTGATAACATTTGTCAGCTTAGTGTATCAATGAAATTCAGATAATGAACCTTTCATTCAATAGAATGAAATAAGTATAGTACAAAAATAATGGGTATCAGAATAAAAACCTCAATAACATCAACAATAACAAAGTTATTTTGAGTGATTTGCCCTGAAAAATAAAGATGTACATAACTACAACAAATAGAGGTGCAATGACCTCTTAGAATGAAGTGAGACAAATGACGAGTCCATAAACATGTAGAGTAAAGATGTCACTACAAGTATACTGTTCTATACAAAACAGGTATTTCATTATTCATTTCACCATCATTTAAAATGGTAGCATATTCACTGAGTATACCAAACATTAAGAACACCTTCCTAATATTGAGGTCCCACCACCCCCTTTGCCCTCAGAACAGCCTCAATTTGTGCGAGCATGGACGACACGGTGTCGAAAGCATTCCACAGGGATGCTGGCCCATGTTGACTCCAGTGCTACCCACAGTTGTGTCAAGTTGTCTGGATGTCCTTTGGTTGGTAGACTGTTCTTGAGGTGACCTGGGAAACTATTGTGTGAAAAACCCAGCAGCGTTGCAGTTCTTGACTCAAACCGATGCTCATAGCACCTACCACCATATCCCGTTCAAAGGCAAGTATTTTGTCTGGCACATTCACCCTCTGTGTCCCTGGCGTCAAGGATTTTTAAGCCTTGACACAATTGAAACATGGATTGTGTATGTGTATGTATGGCACACAATCTATGTTTCAATTGTGTCAAGGCTTAAAAATCCTTTAACCTGTCTCCTCCCCTCCATCTACACTGATTAAAGTGGATTTAACAAGTGACATCTAAGGGATCATAGCTTTCACCTGGTTGGTCTATGTCATGGAAAGAGCAGGTGTTCTTAATGTTTTGTACACTCTGTTAATGTGATATAAAATGTTCCTTACCCAGGTCACCTTTTTAAGCAAGAGACCTGTTCAAGCACTCAAGGGCACTTAAATGTTCTTACATGTGATTGGTTGATGGAACTTGAATGCTCTTACAAGTGGGTGGTTGATGGAACTTCAATGTTCTTACATGTGGGTGGTTAATGGAACAAAGTACAAAGACACTCAGAGGCTCCAGCGTAAATGTACTTAGAGATCACACAGTCTTTGCTGATGTGCTGTGAGTGTCTATCCTGTCTCCTACGTTGCTGGGTACATGAGTTTCATTCAGTGGAGGCTGTGGGAGGAGCTATAGGAGGACAGTCTCATTGTAATGGCTGGAATGTAATTAAGGGCACTGTATCAAACACATCAAAGATATGGAAACAACATGTTTGACGCCGTTCCATTTATTCCATTCCAGCCATTACAATGAGCCTGTCCTCCTATAGCTCCTCCCACCAGCCTCCACTGGTTTCGTTACAGAGTGGTTGCTATAGTACAACGTCATCATTTGATACACACAATCTCAGGCAACTTTATTGTCTTTTAGGTTTATCTATAAATGGTTCCAACAATGGATTGAATGAGAACTTTGCTGTTAATAATAAAAATTATGACTTTGTTTGTGTGACTTGTAACACTTTAATGTAGCTTTGATATGGCTGTGTTGTAATGGTAATGTGATAGCTTTGCAGTAGTTAATTGAACCGCATCAAAGCGAATGAGTAACACATAATCAAAGATATCCAGGTCGTGGTTAGACCTCTTCATAGCACTTATGAATGAGAATGCATAATTAATTCCTCGTACAGAGCTTTGGCAATAAACACACACATCTCTCGCAATCCCTCTCTCCTACACACACACACTTTCACTTGATAAACTGAATTGCAGGAACTTGTTGGGCCTTCCTGTCACGTGTATCACTCTGTCTTGTAAACTGTAGCTGACTGTTGCTTGTGACTAATTGCAGAAGAACTGCAGTCTTCACCACAAAGGGCTCTGGGTTCTCTGCGTCACGTTGTGCCAAAACGAGGGGTTCTTAATTAGACTGAAAAAGTGCCTCAGTGGCATCCGACAATAGAGATGTGTTGAATAGGAGGTGTTTTGGAGAAAAAAATAAACTCTTCAATCAGTATATTGTGGTGTGGCGCTCACACACACACACACACACACACACACACACACACACACACAGTCCACATAGCACACACACACACAGTCCACATAGCAGGACCTTTAATATCATGTAGCAGTAGTTTTCCATGTCTTGTAGCTTCCACAAGAGACGACGTGTTTACTTGTTCAGTTGTTTTTCTATGTTAATGCAACCTCAGCTCTAACACTGTATTGTTTACTAAACACTGTTAGTCTCTATCTGACTCATAGACTTTATTAGTAAATTTGTGCCTTACAAGATAAGAAAAGACATTCATCATTTACTATGCTTTACTTAGCCAGCTAAGCAGTTGAAAATGTAGGACTCGATTTCAGACCACCTACTGTTTCATCTGATACTGGAATTAAGCTATTTTGACAAGTGTCTGTTTTATAAGAATTGCTTTATTAGAGTTCGTTAATAGCTTTGTCATCTAATCACTTGTTGTTGGACTGACTTTAACCACAAATCTCCATCGGGGGGCGATATAGTTTCACCAACCACACACAACCCTGCAGATAAGAAGAAACAGCAATGAACTAACAGAATGGTACACAGGTTAGTTCTTTGTATTAATTAGAAAATCTCACAGATTTGTATTTCGCTTTGTCAGCCATACTAGTGCAACTGTGAATGTAGCAAACTGCTTCTCTTCATTCACAGCAAAGATCCATCGTGAAGTAACTGAAAGCTCTTGCAAATGGCTTTATACACTGAGTTTACGAAGCATTATGAACACCTGCTCTTTCCATGACATCGACCAACCAGATGAATCCAGGTGAAAGACATGATCCCTTTTTCATGTCACTTGTTAAATCCACTTCAGTCCGTGTAGATGAAGGTGAGAAGACAGGATTTTAAAATCTTTTGTCTTGCACATGCACCCTCTGAATGGTACAAATACAGAATCCAAGTCTCAACTGTCTCAAGGCTTAAAAATCCCGTCTTCTCCCCTTCAAAGGGATATTACCTTTTTCACAGGATCTTGCCGACCTGGGTCATATTCACTAGACAACAAATGGAAGAAAATGGACCGAAACGGGGAGGAACTACCTTAACATGTCTAATAAGAACCTCTTGCTGTAGTTGCACAACGTTTTCCATAGCAAAACAGTTTGGTATGGTGTGTACCAATGAATACAACACTGAACTGTGCTACAATGCTGCCTCATTTTCTTTTCACATTGTAATTTTCAGTCTAGTTCCAGCAACTACACTCAGTGTACAAAACATTAAGAACACCTTCCTAATACTGTTTTCCTCAATTTGTCAGGGCATTGACTCTACAAGATGTCGAATGATTTCCACAGGGATGCTGGCCCACGTAAACCCAGCAGCGTTGCAGTTCTTGGCACAAACCGATGTGCCTGGCACCTACTACCATACCCCGTTCAAAGGCACTTAAATCTTGTCTTCCACATTCACCATCTGAATGGTACACATACAGAATCCAAGACACAAATGTCTCAAGGCTTAAGTGCCTTTGAACGGGGTATGTTAGTAGGTGCTAGGCACATCGGTTTGTGCCAAGAACTGCAACGCTGCTGGGTTTACGTGGGTCAGCATCCCTGTGGGGCGGGGGGTTGGGAGCAAAACAGTATTAGGAAGGTGTTCTTAATGTTTTGTACACTGAGTGTAGTTGCTGGAACTGGACAGTTCAGTTCAGGGTTGTATTCATTGGTACACACCATACCAAACTGTTTTGCTATGGAAAACGTTTTGCAACTACAGCAAGAGGTTCTTATTAGACATGTTAAGGTAGTTCCTCCCCGTTTCGGTCCATTTTCTTCCATTTGGTGTCTAGTGAATATGACCCAGGTCGGCAAGATCCTGTGAAAAAGGTAATAATATCCCTTTGGCATCTCTGTGACAAGTTGGTCCAGTGCTATCTCTGTGATCTAAGAGGTTTTAGCCCATAGAATTGGAAAGTAGTTATTTAATAGGATATCTGTTGTTAGCCAGAGGGAAGGTTTCATTGGGTCCTGTCCAGCATCAATACACCAATCGGATGCATCTGACCTCACTTGCTGATGTTAATGCACCAGAGATGTTCTCTAATAGGCCAGAATCATCGGGTACAATGTCACACGCAGCTGCTCAAATATAAACAGATTGGGTTACCCAATGGGAAAGGGTAATATAACATTGTTCAGGACATCTTTCATGATTTGCTCTGGAAAGGTTTATTGCTGAGATGGTTTTCAAAGATGAAATCTGAAACGTTGTCTTGATGAGAGCCTAATGAGGTCTACAGTCTTGTCAGGTTATGGAAATTGTTACACACACGTATGTTGGAGCACACGAGCCAACACAGGGCTCTTCAAGTCTTTGATGTACAGAGGGGAACACTGATTGTCTTCAGTGTCAGGGCATGATTGGAACATTCCCTCTCAATGGCTGTGCCCCAAATGGCACTCTGTTCCCTATATAGTGAACTACTGTTGCCCAAAGCCCATAGAGAATAGGCTGCCTTTTTGGGACGCAATCTAGATTTGAAAGCAAATGGAATGTTGACTTTGGAATATGACAGAATAGCTAGCTGGCAGAATACAGCGGGGCGGCCTGTCTTTACAGGTATACGGCATTCAGTGAATATCCACCCTGTTCAATTAAGGATAGCATCCTTGTCATTAATGCAGCTGGCATGCAGCGGAATGCTTTCATCAGTGTTAATGGATGGTTACCCAATGCAACAACACATCTTAGTCATGTATTTTTCTGATATTTTGAAACATTGCATTCCATTACATAGAGTTAATCTATGCTACCAGAGACAAAAAGCCTGTATCTCTTTGGATAACGACCCATATACAGTATAAGATATGGGGGGTGTCAAGATCACAAAGGTCATGGCTTTGCTCTTTTCTCGTTGCCAGGGGAATATGGAAGTCCTATTACATCAGTTTTCATATTTTTCTATGTTGAGTCATAGCAGGAACATTTGCAATTGGCTATTTTTAAGGTAGGCTGTGCAGTAGGCCTATTTCAAGGTTTCATGGGTGAAAATGAATGAAAATAAAGACTTTGTTGACAATGGACATTGTTCACGCTGGACATTTGAAAAGCTTTATACATCTCGTGCCGGTAGGCAAAGCAATTTTTCCTATTCTTACCAAGACAGTGATTTGAAGAATAGGGGTTGCCAGATAAATGACATGTGACAAACAAACCTACTTGAAGGTAATGGTGCTCACTGTTGACCCTAGTGACCAGTTTCCACATCGAATACTGAATTGTATCACGGGTGACCTGGCTGATAACTATAGCTATCCTTAATTGGTTCATGTGTTTATAGGTTAAAGTTGAGGAAATGTAAGGTAGCAACATGACCTGTATTTTCTATTGCCATTGCTGTGGTGTGAATAAAGTAAATTATATATTGGGAAACAATCTGAATAAGACCCTATGACTTTATAGGTTTATGATATTCCTCCCTAACATAGACTAGACAGTTTTCACTTTGCATGGATCGGAAAGCGTCTTTATTACTCTAAGGCACTGCATCTAAGTGTTTGAGGTGTCACTACAGAAACCCTGGTTCAAATCTAGGCTGTATCACAACTGGCTGTGATTGGGAGTCCCATAGGGCGGCGCCCAGTGTCGTCCGGGTTTGGCTGGTGTAAGGGTAGCCTAGTGGTTAGAGCGTTGGACTAGTAACCAAAAGGTTGCAAGTTCAAATCCCCGAGCTGACAAGGTACAAATCTGTCATTCTGCCCCTGAACAGGCAGTTAACCCACTGTTCCTAGGCCGTCATTGAAAAAAATAAGAATTTGTTCTTAACTGACTTGCCTAGTTAAATAAAAAAAAAGGTAAAATTTGTAAGTCGCTCTGGATAAGAGCGTCTGCTAAATGACTTAAATGTAAAATCATTGTAAATAAGAATTTGTTCTTAACTGACATGTGTGCTGCTTCAATAGCAACCATCCCAGGTACGAGCACCATAGCCTAAATTTTAAGATATTTCTGACAGTGCTACATCAAAATGCTACCCTCTAAATGCTCTTGAAACTACACGTGCTGAAACGACACTGAAAACACCAAGTTATATGGAGCACAGTTAGTGCATGTCATCATCGTCATTATCATGGTCTAGGCCTGTGCACGTTGATAGACAGTGGACACCCAGAAGTGTATAGAAAAAATAATAGCCTATAAATGAAACAGGGTGTACAGAGGGGAACTCACACCTTGCCTTGCAGGCATATGGTTGGCTGTTGGGGGGTTGTGGCAGCTGTGTCGAGGGCGCCAACTCGAAAAAGATAGTGTCTCGGGTGTCCTCGCATGCCCGAGATGCCGGCTAGATTCCCTCTGCACCAATTAGGGTAACAGGTATGTGGTAAGAGGTCATTTGGGTAAGAGGTCAAATGCAATCTGGGTAAGAGGTAAGCGGTCCCCTGCTTTCTATGCCCTTATTCCTGTGTGTGCGTGCATATGCATTTGTATGTTTATGTGACACATTTGTATCCAGGCAGCGTGCATGCATGTGTGGTGACATCCCGGATCAGCTGGGAAAGGCTGTGGAGATCTGCTTACTGCGGTGGTCCCACAAAATGAAGGGATTGATCATTCTGACAACTGCACTGACACCATGCTGAACATTCCAATGTCAGCCAAGTCAACAACACAAAGGGACAGTCATTGGCCTGAGTATCTGCATTTACAGCCTATAGGCCTACAACAACTACATTTGGTTTTTGGTAATTACAAATTTTATTACAGTACAATATACAACAATTATGTAACACAGTTAAAAATAGGAGCTCATTGATCATGGATTAATCAATTCTTAATTGTATGCTGGGGTTGCTGCAAGGAGAGGGAATGAAGTGCAGTTTGGTGAACCACGTGTAGGTGATGAGTAACGTTGCCTGGGACTAGACGACTTGTGTTAGCTGCCATAGTTAATGCCTAATACACTGCCACGTTTTGAGTTGACCACCACAAGGAGAGGTAATGGGCATAGGAAGCATTGGGACCTGTAACCCAGATTGGTGCTGTCAGTGGTGTAGTGGAGGTATACGCCGTATCAATTAGTAAGGCTGATGGAACAGATCAGAATGTTTAGCTTAAAATGTTGATAAACTATTATTTCTTCACATTTTAAGTGCAGAAATGTGCACACGGCGGTAGGTCTACACGCAAACGTTTCAAGTTACAATTTGCGGGAATACACCATTCTAAAATGTGCACTGCACGTGCAAGCTGTTTCATGGACAGAGATGGAAATATCAGATCAAAATTGTGAAAGAGGGGAGATCTAAAGATGCAACAATTTTCATGGGTTGCTAATATGGCTAGGAAAATGCCTTTGACTGCTAGAGAATGAAAGAAAGTTGAAAGAAAACCCTTAGAACAGGAGAACGCATATGAAGAAGTCTTTATAAAATAATCGCCTTCATTTTTTCTATGGTGGGATTTTGGCTATAGGCTACTTTGAAGCAAGGTAAGACATGTCTCATAATATGAGGTAAAACATCCAGGTTTCAAACAATTAAGGAACAGGAGAAATATAGCAATGCTAATGATAGGTCTAACCGTCTTCTAGTAGATTAAAAGGCTTTCCCTAAAACCGCCAATGAAATGTTAACTAGCTACATAGCTACAATGTAGCCTATGCCACCTGGGAAAAAATATAATGATTATTTGCATCAATCTAGTGGCCACTCCCTCTCATGTGCTCACTGCTAACCAAATAACAGTGGTAGGTGTTTGTACAGTTGAATCTACAATCCAAAATCAAAAAGTGTTCTCCTGATGTGGTTTAAGCGTTGTCGTGGACATAGAACATCCAATTTGGCTGTTTTTCTATTAAAAAAGTGTGAGATTGAGAGTGAAAACATGGGGGAAAATTAGCAAAATCTGAAACTTGTGAATTTCTGACTCCGTTAACAGCCTCATTTATCTGTTTCAATAGTAGGACTACTATTAGCCTACTAGCACAGTACAGCTGGGGCCTGACTGTGAAAGACCAATATGGGATTCATCATTTTTAGATCATTCAGAGTGTATGTTACTGTTTGTCATATAATTCATTTTTCACACAGGACGCCTTTCCTTCACCGGGCGGGCGTTTTGAAATTTTGGGGCAAAATTAGAGTATACTCACTTTTCCGGGCACCACTACACTACTGGGTGCAGTGAGACCTCTTACCCAGATTGGTGCAGGGGGAATCTACCCGTCATCTCAGGCATGCAAGGACACCCGATACGCTCTCTGTTTACAGTTGACGGCCTCGACACATCTGCCACAAACACAAAGATCCGCTTCCCTGTTTGTGTGATATCAATACACACCATGAGATACACGGTTGATCTCATGCCACAGATGTTTATCTATTTTGTGAATGAGGGATCTTTTGTCCAGGGTGCAGTGTATGGGGGTATGGAGAGAGTGTGTGTGTGTCAAAATAATGTACCTTGGAGAATACGGGCATCGATCCCGCTACCTCTCGCATGCTAAGCGAGCGCTCTACCATTTGAGCTAATTCCCCAGCTGTTAGAAGAGGCCACAAGGAGTATTGTAGAAGCTTCCGCCCTGGCCACGGGATCCTCTTGGCTTACTTGGTAACTTACTCGCTAGCAGTTGCTGAGCCATCATGACAGCTGTCATTTCTGGCAAGTTGGGCTGGTTAGCGCAGTTGGTCAGAGTGTGGTGCCATCAATACCAAGGTTGCAGGTTCAATCCCTGTACTTGCCATAAGTTGTTTTTTGAGTGCTTATGTTATATATATATGTATATATGTATGTATATGTATATATGTATATATGTATATATGTATGTATATATGTATATATGTATATATGTATGTATATATGTATATATGTATGTATATATGTATATATGTATGTATATATGTATATATGTATATATGTATGTATATATGTATATGTATATGTATATATATATAATAATAATAATATATAATATATATAAATATATATATATATATATATATATGAGAGAGAGAGAGAGAGGCCTATCATACGGCTCAGAGATACCAGCTGTAAATGTAAAAACTCTTAAGTACAGAGATCAATTCTAAAGGTGTTACATAATATTACAGTATTATTGTCTGGACTAGAGCCATACTGTAACACCTAGCTAGGGGCAGTGCATCAAAAAACAACAATCATGTTGACACACAGTATTGATATTACACCTAGGTTAGCTAGTGTATTGTCTTGCACATCCCTGCATAATGTGCGGTGTCACAGTTTGGAAGCAGGACTGGGGACAGCTTTGCCCAGAGCTCCCAAAACCCCTGGGCTATTTCCCAGTCGTATCGATCCTTCTATGACAGACAAAGGACTAAATGAGGACACAGATATTGATCTGAAACCGGATTAAAAACGAATCTGAAATATACTCTGAGAGTTTAGGTCTCTGTGGATATGTTAGTATCGTTGTAACTGTATCCTGTCTTCCTACCTTTTATCTGTTTAGACCAGTTACCCAGTGCTATTTGTGGATGTCACTGCAGTTTACTTAGCAACAAAACAAAAGTATACTGACCTTCATTAGGCTGCAAATGTATGAGTTATTATTTATTAGCCTACAGCAGATCACTGAATGACAATCAAAATGAACTAGTAAATATAACTAGTTATGTTCTCTGACATCTTGAACAACTAGCTGTTGCTTCAAGTTGACCGATATATCTCCAAACCAGTAAGTGGTGTCCATCCAAACCAGTAAGTGGTGTCCATGACAACATAGCACACTTTTGTTTTATGGTAAACACACACTGCTTTCAACAGGTCAGTAGAATAGAAGAAACCATAGAATCAAACACAACAGCAGGCAGGTTTGTTCAAACAGTGTTTGACTTTCACCCTGATAAGAAAGATCTATGTCAGGCTTTGTATGAGTGAATAGACTATACTAAACTGTCTTTTTCTCTCTCTCTCTCGTCCCGTGCTACTGCCTCTGGCTTAGAGGTTTTCATTTTATTGCCCTCTTGCATGTACATTTACATTTACATTTAAGTCATTTAGCAGACGCTCTTATCCAGAGCGACTTACAATGTGTATCCTACCTACCTGCAAAGCGTTTCACAATAAGGCTTGGTTTTGTCTTGCCACCACAATTAAGTTAATTCAATGCAATGAATGCCTCATCTCCTTTTAATCACCAGGTTTGTTTTATTCATGGCATTGTGCTCCTTTACACATGTCTGGAGGGGATTTAAAGGATCTAATGGTCTTGAAGGTTTTGTGTTCTCAGTGCTGTGTCAACATGTCCAACAGAAGAGCTACCTGTGCACAACCATACTATAGACTCAGAGAGTGACTGGCTGGGTCTGAATACCCATACTAGCGTACTACATAAACTGAATAGTTATTTTGGCGTTTTATCTAGTAGAATTCACACTCGCGTGTTTGACGGCAGCTGACAATCAGATAAATTGACGCCTTGTAGCAAAATGAACGCATGACGATAGTCAAAGCAATCGCACATTAGATTCAATTTCACACACTATAAAATGTTTAATTATTTCGTAAACTAACTCGTGGTGAATCATCACCATCATCATCATCCTCATCACCATCATCATCACTATCCTCACCATCATCATCATAACCACCATCTAATTTTTAAACTTTTGGATTTAACCAGGATAGTTCACTCAGCAACAGTCATCCAATACAACAGTCCATGAATTGACTTATGTCACCTCCTAAACTGAATATCCAACCCTGCAAAACAGAGTAAATTATCTTTCATCGTTATCTTTCTTTCTCTCGGAGGAGGACCTGAGCCCTAGGACCATACGTCAGGACTACCGGGCATGATGACTCCTTGCTGTCCCCAGTCCACCTGGCCTTGCTGCTATTCCAGTTTCAACTGTTCTGCCTGCGGTTATGGAACCCCTACCTGTCCCAGACCTGCTGTTTTCAACTCTTAATGATCGGCTATGAAAAGCCAACTGACATTTATTCCTGATTATTATTTGACCATGCTTGTCACTTATGAACATTTTGAACATCTTGGCCATGTTCTGTTATAATCTCCACCCGGCACAGCCAGAAGAGGACTGGCCACCCCTCATAGCCTGATTCCTTTTCTAGGTTTCTTCCTAGGTTTTGGCCTTTCTAGGGAGTTTTTCCTAGCCACAGTGCTTCTACACCTGCATTGCTTGCTGTTTGGGGTTTTAGGCTGGGTTTCTGTACAGCACTTCGAGATATTAGCTGATGTACGAAGGGCTATATAAAATAAACTTGATTTGATTTGAGGTAAACTAACTGGTAGGGTGAGGTCTCAGCTAAACTAACTGGTAGGGTGAGGTCTCAGCTAAACTAACTGGTAGGGTGAGGTCTCAGCTAAACTACATTTACATTTACATTTAAGTAATTTAGCAGACGCTCTTATCCAGAGCGACTTACAAATTGGTGCATTCACCTTATGACATCCAGTGGAACAGCCACTTTACAACAGTGCATCTAAATCTTTTAAGGGGGGGGGGTCAGAAGGATTACTTTATCCTATCCTAGGTATTCCTTAAAGAGGTGGGGTTTCAGGTGTCTCCGGAAGGTGGTGATTGACTCCGCTGTCGTGAGGGAGTTTGTTCCACCATTGGGGGGCCAGAGCAGCGAACAGTTTTGACTGGGCTGAGCGGGAACTGTACTTCCTCAGTGGTAGGGAGGCGAGCAGGCCAGAGGTGGATGAACGCAGTGCCCTTGTTTGGGTGTAGGGCCTGATCAGAGCCTGGAGGTACTGAGGTGCCGTTCCCCTCACAGCTCCGTAGGCAAGCACCATGGTCTTGTAGCGGATGCGAGCTTCAACTGGAAGCTAGTGGAGAGAGCGGAGGAGCGGGGTGACGTGAGAGAACTTGGGAAGGTTGAACACCAGATGGGCTGCGGCGTTCTGGATGAGTTGTAGGGGTTTAATGGCACAGGCAGGGAGCCCAGCCAACAGCGAGTTGCAGTAATCCAGACGGGAGATGACAAGTGCCTGGATTAGGACCTGCGCCGCTTCCTGTGTGAGGCAGGGTCGTACTCTGCGGATGTTGTAGAACATGAACCTACAGGAACGGGCCACCGCCTTGATGTTAGTTGAGAACGACAGGGTGTTGTCCAGGATCACGCCAAGGTTCTTAGCGCTCTGGGAGGAGGACACAATGGAGTTGTCAACCGTGATGGCGAGATCATGGAACGGGCAGTCCTTCCCCGGGAGGAAGAGCAGCTCCGTCTTGCCGAGGTTCAGCTTGAGGTGGTGATCCGTCATCCACACAGATATGTCTGCCAGACATGCAGAGATGCGATTCGCCGCCTGGTCATCAGAAGGGGGAAAGGAGAAGATTAATTGTGTGTCGTCTGCATAGCAATGATAGGAGAGACCATGTGAGGTTATGACAGAGCCAAGTGACTTGGTGTATAGCGAGAATAGGAGAGGGCCTAGAACAGAGCCCTGGGGGACACCAGTGGTGAGAGCGCGTGGTGAGGAGACAGATTCTCGCCACGCCACCTGGTAGAAGCGACCTGTCAGGTAGGACGCAATCCAAGCGTGGGCCGCGCCGGAGATGCCCAACTTGGAGAGGGTGGAGAGGAGGATCTGATGGTTCACAGTGTCGAAGGCAGCCGATAGGTCTAGAAGGATGAGAGCAGAGGAGAGAGAGTTAGCTTTAGCAGTGCGGAGCGCCTCCGTGATACAGAGAAGAGCAGTCTCAGTTGAATGACTAGTCTTGAAACCTGACTGATTTGGATCAAGAAGGTCATTCTGAGAGAGATAGCAGGAGAGCTGGCCAAGGACGGCACGTTCAAGAGTTTTGGAGAGAAAAGAAAGAAGGGATACTGGTCTGTAGTTGTTGACATCGGAGGGATCGAGTGTAGGTTTTTTCAGAAGGGGTGCAACTCTCGCTCTCTTGAAGACGGAAGGGACGTAGCCAGTGGTCAGGGATGAGTTGATGAGCGAGGTGAGGTAAGGGAGAAGGTCTCCGGAAATGGTCTGGAGAAGAGAGGAGGGGATAGGGTCAAGCGGGCAGGTTGTTGGGCGGCCGGCCGTCACAAGACGCGAGATTTCATCTGGAGAGAGAGGGGAGAAAGAGGTCAGAGCACAGGGTAGGGCAGTGTGAGCAGAACCAGTGATGTCGTTTGACTTAGCAAACGAGGATCGGATGTCGTCGACCTTCTTTTCAAAATGGTTGACGAAGTCATCTGCAGAGAGCGAGGAGGGGGGGGAGGGGGAGGAGGATTCAGGAGGGAGGAGAAGGTGGCAAAGAGCTTCCTAGGGTTAGAGGCAGATGCTTGGAATTTAGAGTGGTAGAAAGTGGCTTTAGCAGCAGAGACAGAAGAGGAAAATGTAGAGAGGAGGGAGTGAAAGGATGCCAGGTCCGCAGGGAGGCGAGTTTTCCTCCATTTCCGCTCGGCTGCCCGGAGCCCTGTTCTGTGAGCTCGCAATGAGTCGTCGAGCCACGGAGCGGGAGGGGAGGACCGAGCCGGCCTGGAGGATAGGGGACATAGAGAGTCAAAGGATGCAGAAAGGGAGGAGAGGAGGGTTGAGGAGGCAGAATCAGGAGATAGGTTGGAGAAGGTTTGAGGAGAGGGGAGAGATGATAGGATGGAAGAGGAGAGAGTAGCGGGGGAGAGAGAGCGAAGGTTGGGACGGCGCGATACCATCCGAGTAGGGGCAGTGTGGGAAGTGTTGGATGAGAGCGAGAGGGAAAAGGATACAAGGTAGTGGTCGGAGACTTGGAGGGGAGTTGCAATGTGGTTAGTGGAAGAACATCATCTAGTAAAGATGAGGTCAAGCGTATTGCCTGCCTTGTGAGTAGGGGGGGAAGGTGAGAGGGTGAGGTCAAAAGAGGAGAGGAGTGGAAAGAAGGAGGCAGAGAGGAATGAGTCAAAGGTAGACGTGGGGAGGTTAAAGTCGCCCAGAACTGTGAGAGGTGAGCCGTCCTCAGGAAAGGAGCTTATCAAGGCATCAAGCTCATTGATGAACTCTCCGAGGGAACCTGGAGGGCGATAAATGATAAGGATGTTAAGCTTGAAAGGGCTGGTAACTGTGACAGCATGGAATTCAAAGGAGGCGATAGACAGATGGGTAAGGGGAGAAAGAGAGAATGACCACTTGGGAGAGATGAGGATCCCGGTGCCACCACCCCGCTGACCAGCTGCTCTCGGGGTGTGCGAGAACACGTGGGCGGACGAAGAGAGAGCAGTAGGAGTAGCAGTGTTATCTGTGGTGATCCATGTTTCCGTCAGTGCCAAGAAGTCGAGGGACTGGAGGGAGGCATAGGCTGAGATGAACTCTGCCTTGTTGGCCGCAGATCGGCAGTTCCAGAGGCTACCGGAGACCTGGAACTCCACGTGGGTCGTGCGCGCTGGGACCACCAGATTAGGGTGGCCGCGGCCACGCGGTGTGAAGCGTTTGTATGGTCTGTGCAGAGAGGAGAGAACAGGGATAGACAGACACATAGTTGACAGGCTACAGGAGAGGCTACGCTAATGCAAAGGAGATTGGAATGACAAGTGGACTGCACGTCTCGAATGATCAGAAAGTTAAGCTTACGTAGCAAGAATCTTATTGACTAAAATGATTAAAATGATACAGTACTGCTGAAGTAGGCTAGTTGGCAGTGGCTGCGTTGTTGACACTACACTAATCAAGTCGTTCCGTTGAGTGTAATAGTTTCTACAGTGCTGCTACAGTGCTGCTATTCGGTGGCTAGCTGGCTAGCTAGCAGTGTTGATTACGTTACGTTGCGTTAAAAGAACGACAATAGCTGGCTAGCTAACCTAGAAAATCGCTCTAGACTACACAATTATCTTTGATACAAAGACGGCTATGTAGCTAGCTATGTAGCTAGCTACGATCAAACAAATCAAACCGTTGTACTGTAATGAAATGAAAATGTGATACTACCTGTGGAGCGAAGCGGAATGCGACCGGGTTGTTGAGTGCGGAAGTTCTATTCGGTAGACGTTGGCTAGCTGTTGGCTAGCTAGCAGTGTTTCCTACGTTAAGGACGACAAATAGCTGGCTAGCTAACCTCGGTAAATTAAGATAATCACTCTAAAACTACACACTCTGAACTACCCAATTATCTTGGATACGAAGACAGCAAAGACAACTATGTAGCTAGCTAACACTACACTAATCAAGTCGTTCCGTTGAGTGTAATAGTTTCTACAGTGCTGCTATTCGGTAGACGGTGGACGTTTGCTAGCTGGCTAGCTGGCTAGCTGCTGGGCAGATAGCAGTGTAGACTGCGTTAGGATGACGAAATACGATAATTACGCAATTATCTTTGATACAAAGACGGCTATGTAGCTAGCTAAGAAGAAGTTGCTAAGATTAGACAAATCAAACCGTTGTACTATAATGAAATGTAATGAAATGTAATGAAAAGTTATACTACTATTCGGTAGACGGTGGACGTTTGCTAGCTGGCTAGCTGCTGGGCAGATAGCAGTGTGGACTACGATACGACGACGAAATACGATAATTACGCAATTATCTTTGATACAAAGACGGCTATGTAGCTAGCTAAGAGGAAATTTGCTAAGGTTAGACAAATCAAACCGTTGTACTATAATGAAATGTAATGAAATGTAATGAAAAGTTATACTACCTGCGGAGCGAATGCGAATGCGACCGCTCGCTCCAAACCGGATGTTGAAAAACTAACTGGTAGGGTGAGGTCTCGGCTAAACTAACTGGTAGGGTGAGGTCTCGGCTAAACTAACTGGTAGGCTGAGGTCTCGGCTAAACTAACTGGTAGCGTGAGGTCTCGGCTAAACTAACTGGTAGCGTGAGGTCTCGGCTAAACTAACTGGTAGCGTGAGGTCTCGGCTAAACTAACTGGTAGCGTGAGGTCTCGGCTAAACTAACTGGTAGCGTGAGGTCTCGGCTAAACTAACTGGTAGCGTGAGGTCTCGGCTAAACTAACTGGTAGCGTGAGGTCTCGGCTAAACTAACTGGTAGCGTGAGGTCTCGGCTAAACTAACTGGTAGCGTGAGGTCTCGGCTAAACTAACTGGTAGCGTGAGGTCTCGGCTAAACTAACTGGTAGCGTGAGGTCTCGGCTAAACTAACTGGTAGCGTGAGGTCTCGGCTAAACTAACTGGTAGCGTGAGGTCTCGGCTAAACTAACTGGTAGCGTGAGGTCTCGGCTAAACTAACTGGTAGCGTGAGGTCTCGGCTAAACTAACTGGTAGCGTGAGGTCTCGGCTAAACTAACTGGTAGCGTGAGGTCTCGGCTAAACTAACTGGTAGCGTGAGGTCTCGGCTAAACTAACTGGTAGCGTGAGGTCTCGGCTAAACTAACTGGTAGCGTGAGGTCTCGGCTAAACTAACTGGTAGCGTGAGGTCTCGGCTAAACTAACTGGTAGCGTGAGGTCTCGGCTAAACTAACTGGTAGCGTGAGGTCTCGGCTAAACTAACTGGTAGCGTGAGGTCTCGGCTAAACTAACTGGTAGCGTGAGGTCTCGGCTAAACTAACTGGTAGCGTGAGGTCTCGGCTAAACTAACTGGTAGCGTGAGGTCTCGGCTAAACTAACTGGTAGCGTGAGGTCTCGGCTAAACTAACTGGTAGCGTGAGGTCTCGGCTAAACTAACTGGTAGCGTGAGGTCTCGGCTAACCTAACTGGTAGCGTGAGGTCTCGGCTAACCTAACTGGTAGCGTGAGGTCTCGGCTAACCTAACTGGTAACATAATGAGTTACAATGGCAACCATCACCTCAAAGCACATCAAAGGCTTTTGTACCTTTGGATACATCTTCCATTGTGTGATCAAACATCGCAGAGATGAAGGGAAACAGGAAGGAAGGGGAACTCCCGTCTGGTGTTGTGCCATAAGTTATGTTACTGCTGATACTTTTAGTTGCAGTGCAGGAGCAGGCTCTGAGCAAGCTCTACAAACCCTGCAAACATAGGAATGACAAAGCTGTTAGTTGTACACCAACTTATTATGCAGACATGAACTATATGATATATAATGATTGTCCATCTACCAACTAATGGACCACTATTAGTGATGGATTCTTTAGACATATAATATTCTCTCTTTGATCCAGAGGGCAGCTTTCACCTCAGAAGTGATAGTAAATTGTTTTATCTGGGTCAACATATATGGATCCTGATGTTTTTACCTTGTATAAGGTCAAAATCAAAGAACGGAACAGCTGTTCAAAAGATGGTTGGTCTTTTGGATGGTGTCTGTGTTTTATGGAAATGTCAGTTCAATGTTTCCTTAAATCAGTGGTGTAATGTCATGCTTTTTCAAATTCAAAATGGATCAAATGTGGCAGGTCAAAGGGTGTGACACAATCTAGCCCACTTGTAACAATGGAGGTGGTCGTTGGTACTCAGCTGTGGTCAGAACGGAATAGATGTAGCATTACATTTCGCTGTCATCCATCTAGCACAGCTGTGGTCAGAACGGAATAGATGTAGCATTACATATCGCTGTCATCCATCTAGCACAGCTGTGGTCAGAACGAAATAGATGTAGCATTACATATCGCTGTCATCCATCTAGCACAGCTGTATAATCCATCACCTATTTCAAAGCATTATGAAGAAGCTCTAGGAGAACTGATGGACAACACTGTCACACCAGGCAGGTAAACACATCCATCTGGCTCTGTCCGTGTCTGAGCTGAGAGGTGAGAAGAGCGGCTGAGAAATATTTTCCATGGCTGAAGGAATGATGTCACACACACACACACACACACACACACACACACACACACACACACACACACACACACACACACACACACACACACACACACACACACAGTACCATCTACCTCCTAGACTGCAGTGCAGAGACCTCTTGTATTCAACCCACAACATGACTGTCTCTCTCCATCAGCCAGCCATTTCACCTTGGGCATTGAAATTCTATTATGAGATTAAGCATGGCTGGTTACATCCTCTCTCGCTCTCGCTCTCTCTCTCTCTATTGACGTCAAAGATGCCAGCAGCGGCGCACAGAGCTAGCTAGTGACACGAGCAGACTGCCAAAGTGTTGCGTCGCCGCCTCTCGTTCACGTCTCCCTTTCCCCCCAGAGATACACACACACAGAGAAGCGGCAGGCTAGCAGGTCCCTCAGGCAGGGAAGAGTGGGCTTGGAATACCAAAGAGTCCCTCTTTGTGACAAGGCAATGAGTAGTAGATCTATCTGGAGCCGTGCCAGTCCATTGTCATATACAACACCCAGTAACAAGGCCCCAGGTCATTAGAAATAGACTGGTTCCTGGATCCTGAGGAACCATGCCCTCTGGAGGGAGATGTCATTGAGTGTAGACTGAGATTTGTAATGACATCGGGCCATGGCGGACCTGGGGTTGATAGAATCTGTGGAAAAGTGTGACTGAGGTTTATTATCAAAACCTTTACAATGTTATTTTTAGACTGTAGAATTCTGTATTATTTGCGTTTAAAAAAAACTGTTTTTGGTAACTAACCTCACATTCTGTAATTCTAATTTCTGGGGCTGCAACATTTTTGGGGTTGTTTTCAAATGTGTTTATTTGGTATGAAGGAGACATCTCTGATGGTGAAGGTCACCTGGTATTTTGAGCCCACACTATCCTCCAGGCCAGGGTGCTGGAAGTAGGGTGAAAGTTCCTTCACAAGTAGCTAGCTGTCAAGTGTAATTACATTTCAGGTAGTCTCAGACAGTTCATTCTTGAGGTGGCAGAGTGAAAAGGTGACCATCATTGCTAATTAAAGTTGAATGTCCTCTGCAGAGGCTGAAAATTGCATTTCATTATGCGTTACTTTCATTTTTTGTCCTGCCATTGAGAGTAACAAAGAAACTTGGGAATGCCAGGCACATACATATTTGTTGATTGGGTGCCAGACCTCCTCATGTTCTGGCTACATCACCACCTGTGCTCTTTGTGTGTGTGTGTGTGTGTGTGTGTGTGTGTGTGTGTGCGTGTGTGTGTGAGAGACAGATAGACAGACTCATCTCTGTCTCCGAGTAATTTCACGCCAGTAACCCAATCTCCCCGGAGTCTGCTGTCTGTAGCTCCACTGTGAAAAATAGTTTTTGTTTAAAGGTAGAGAAATATTGCATGATGCGGCCTGCCTGCTGCTTTCATAACTCTAAGAAATCTACTGTGGGTCTTTAGGTTTCTCATTGTATCGCTGGATAGCCGTGCTCTCATTGATTTGCTGTGTCAAGGATTTAGGTTTGTATGCCACAACATATAGAGTAAACATTCACTGGCTCGTTTTATGTGTTTGTATTACAGAACAGGAAATTAATTCATAAACAGGAAGTGATGCCTTACTGAAATATGCCCTACTATGATAGAAAACTTTGTTAATGATGGCTTCTGTGTTTAATATTTCTGTGTTAACAAATGTTTCGAAGCAAAATGTATGATCTGTGCTAGGAAATTCAAATTTGAGAGAAATGGCATATTCTGTAAAAGCACAGGAAATTAAGTAATCACACTAATCCTGCCATAGTAGAAAGACAATGTTATATTTCTATCCTCTCAGTGTCAATGGTTGTCAAGGCAAAATACTTCATCTGTACTGAACATGAATAAAGCATTGGGGAAAAACAGAATACATCATGACATTCAAAACATGTTTTAGGGGAACAGCCAGCGGTCGGCACTTCCGAGATCAAAGGCTTCTACCCAGAAGACAGTGGGCCTCTCTAAGCTCCTGGTGGCCTACTCAATTCCCTGGACAATAGGCAGAAGGGTTGCCGGTTACAAGTCGAGCCTTTGAACACACCCAGCACCGCCAATTCAAACCCACAATACCCTTGAGTCATCAGCGCCCCAGAGACATGCCATACACACACACAAGCATTTTGCTGAACCTTTTATATCTGCCTTTTATAAACTGTGTGTGACAAATAAAATTGGATTTGATTTCATACACACACACACGTGCACAAAAAAAAAACCCTGTGGGCATACTCGTAGTGTTGGTCACCTTGTTTGTAATCTGAAGATGATGGGACAAATGTTAACTGCCATCACACAGTAGCTTTAAAACAACAATTACACCCCAAGACACTATCTGGTATTATATTACTGCTCCTGGAGGATCACACTGAGGTGTGACTAATGATCACGATGATATTTCATGTGCTGATTCTATGAAAAACACATCCATGAATCAATACTTATATTTCTGAGAAAGAATGGTTCTGCATTCAATAGTGTGTGTGTGTGTGTGTGTATGTGTGTATAAACAGTAGGAAATAATATTAAATTAAATGTTATTTGTCACATGCACCGAATACAACTGGTGGCTTTACCGTGAAATGTTGATTACGAGCCCTTAACCAACAATGTAGTTTATAAAATAGTAAGAGGAATAAAAATAAAATACACAAGAATGGAGCTATCTACAGGGAGTACCAGTACCAGATCAATATGCAGCTATATACAGGGAGTACAAGTACCAGATCAATGTGAGGCTATATACAGGGAGTACCAGTACCAGATCAATATGGAGCTATATACAGGGAATACCAGTACCAGATCAATGTGGAGCTATATACAGGGAGTACCAGTACCAGATCAATGTGCAGCTATATACAGGGAGTACCAGTACCAGATCAATATGCAGTACAGGGAGTACCAGTACCAGATCAATATGCAGCTATATACAGGGAGTACCAGATCAATGTGCAGCTATATACAGGGAGTACCAGATCAATGTGCAGCTATATACAGGGAGTACCAGATCAATGTGCAGCTATATACAGGGAGTACCAGATCAATATGGAGCTATATACAGGGAGTACCAGTACCAGATCAATATGCAGCTATATACAGGGAGTACCAGATCAATGTGCAGCTATATACAGGGAGTACCAGTACCAGATCAATGTGCAGCTATATACAGGGAGTACCAGATCAATGTGCAGCTATATACAGGGAGTACCAGATCAATGTGCAGCTATATACAGGGAGTACCAGTACCAGATCAATGTGCAGCTATATACAGGGAGTACCAGTATCAGATCAATGTGGAGCTATATACAGGGAGTACCAGTGGCAGATCAATGTGCAGGGGTATGAGGTATTTGAGGTAGATATATACATGAAGGCAGGATAAAGTGACTAGGCGCTTGCCTGGGTAAATAGGTACATGTTTGAGGTGGGTGTTGCTGGCGCTTTTTTAGGTTTTTCTAGTTAACCACGTCAGCATGTGTTGAATAGGAAGATCTCTATAACAACGACCAACTGTATTGATTTCAATATAAGATGTACCACAAAGTTGGAGGCATTCTATGATATAAATTAGCATGCAGCACATGAAACCAGAAAGAACAATGAAACAAATTGAACTTAAAGCTCTAACAACAAACCGATTTAAAAGTGACATGTTTATATGTTGATCTGAATTATATATTTTACCATGAATGATTTGCTACTAATAGATAGTCATTAGTGTCTCTTTCCGAACATCTTAGGACAAGGTTAATTCAAAGGTGCTTGCAGAGGTAATTATTACATTTATTCTTCAACCAATATCCTCAGCGATTACCATGAATGTGATCTCCACACATGTCAGGTAAATTGCCATTAAAAAGCTCATTGTCTGTGTGATGTGAATGTATGTGAATCTTTGAATTTATCAGGTTTTAGATTACATAGACTATTTAGTGAATCTATGTGGCTCTTTAAAGCTGGAATCTATAATGGTGAAACTGCCACATTCGTCTGCAATATTATAACAACAAAGACGTTACTTCTGATAAGGAACACAGTTTTCCCCTGGTATCATTGCACATCATTGCATGCGAAATGGAACAGCAGAGTATGAATTTTTACAATTATTTTATCTCGATCTCCTTTCATGAAGAAAAAAATTCAAATAACAGACCGGCCTGGGTGACTAGTGGTGCTGTTTCACCCTATGCGGATCAATGTGAGTCTGCGCGTGAGCTAGTCGTCATGTTTATTTGTATCCTGTACTATATCGGCAACGTGAGAATTTCCAGTAGGGTGTTTAAGAATAGTTGGCTAGGATGTGTGACTTCCCTCTCCCCTTTCTATGAAAGAGTAACATGACATGGACTAATGCTACTGAGTTTGTTACTCCATTTGGTCAGGGAAAATATGCCTGATAAAAACCAAACGTATTTTCTGGAGCTGACCTTTCGATTTGCATGAAGGAGCTGTTGGAAGACCCCCAGCTGTATGTTGTGCTGTATCCACAACATAGTAGCCTAACGTCCTTTCATTAGTGAGTTGCGGAAGTTCCATAAGCATTATTTGTTTAATCAGTAACTACCTTGACTAAAATCCCACAGTGTTAAAGTATTAACCCATGTCCATAGTTACCACAATAGCCCTGAAAGCTCCAGGGCAAAGCTTCTTAGTAAAGATCCTTAGTAAAGCTCTTGGGCAAAGCCTCTTAGTAAAGCTCTTGGGCAAAGCCTCTTAGTAAAGCTCCTTAGTAAAGCTCCTGGGCAAAGCCTCTTAGTGAAGCTCTTGGGCAAAGCTTCTTAGTAAAGCTCTTGGGCAAAGCCTCTTAGTAAAGCTCTTGGGCAAAGCCTCTTAGTAAAGCTCCTTAGTAAAGCTCCTGGGTAAAGCTCCTTAGTAAAGCTCTTGGGCAAAGCCTCTTAGTGAAGCTCCTTAGTAAAGCTCCTTAGTAAAGCTCCTTAGTGAAGCTCCTTAGTAAAGCTCCTTAGTGAAGCTCCTTAGTGAAGCTCCTTAGTGAAGCTCCTTAGTAAAGCTCCTTAGTAAAGCTCCTTAGTAAAGCTCCTTAGTAAAGCTCCTTAGTAAAGCTCCTTAGTAAAGCTCCTTAGTAAAGCTCCTTAGTAAAGCTCCTTAGTAAAGCTCCTTAGTAAAGCTCCTTAGTAAAGCTCCTTAGTAAAGCTCCTGGGCGAAGCTCCTAGAGTGAAGCTCCTTAGTAAAGCTCCTGGGCAAAGCTCCTTAGTAAAGCTCCTTAGTAAAGCTCCTGGGTAAAGCTCCTTAGTAAAGCTCCTTATTGAAGCTCCTTATTAAAGCTCCTTAGAAGCTCCTTAGTAAAGCTCTTCTTTTGTTAGGATATATAGAGGGTGACATTTTGTAGTGCAAATCATTGTGAAAATTGTAAGAAATACCTTAAACCTCATTATAGTCTCACCGTGTGATTTGATTTGAAACTTTTCTTCAACAGTGTGCGCTATAAGGAGGCAATTATTAGTTGAGTAAACTGTTACAGTTATTATTAGTTATAAACTGGATGGTTCGAGTCCTGGGTGCAGATTGACAGACAGCCATGTTATATCAGGCCGTATACCACGGGTATGACAAAACATTTATTTGTAATGCTCTAATTATGTTGGTAAACAGTTTATAATAGCAATAAGGCACCTCGGGTTTGTGATATATGGTCAATATACTAAGGGCTGTGTCCAGGCTCTCCACTATGCGTCGTGCATAAGAACAGCCATTAGCTGTGGTATATTGGGCATATACCACACCTCCTCGGGCCTTATTGCTTAATTATATCAGTTGAATAAACTGAGTTATACATAAATAGTCACCTCTTGATAACTTACATTCTTTTAGAAAAGGTTCAAATTAAACCATGCTACCAGATTATAACGTGGTTTATTGGAATTTTTTTGCACTAGGAAAATATCATCCAGAAACAGTAACCTGTCTGAAAAACACATTAGGAAATCTTTAACTAGCTAAATGACAATATGTCCTAACCCATAATCCATCATTTCTTAGCAGGCCTGTCATCACAGAACTACACATTCCACATAGAACTTAAACAATCTACTTCTCATGTCCTATGAACAGAACAATAGGTGTAGCATAACATACTGGCTTGCTGCCAGGGACATTCAAATCTTTTTTAGGAGGTTATATCAGACTTTACCTAACAATTATATCAGTTATCTCAGAGTTACTTAACAATTACTTTAATCACGTTTAAATAGTGCTTTACTCATCTCATATGTACAGTGGGGCAAAAAAGTATTTAGTCAGCCACCAATTGTGCAAGTTCTCCCACTTAAAAATATGAGAGAGGCCTGTAATGTTCATCATAGGTACACTTCAACTATGACAGACAAAATGAGAAAAAGAAATCCAGAAAATCACATTGTAGGATTTTTTATGAATTTATTTGCAAATTATGGTGGAAAATAAGTATTTGGTCAATAACAAAAGTTTATCTCAATACTTTGTTATATACCCTTTGTTGGCAATGACAGAGGTCAAACATTTTCTGTAAGTCTTCACAAGGTTTTCACACACTGTTGCTGGTATTTTCGCCCATTCCTCCATGCAGATCTCCTCTAGAGCAGTGATGTTTTGGGGCTGTTGCTGGGCAACACGGACTTTCAAATCCCTCCAAAGATTTTCTATGGGGTTGAGATCTGGAGACTGGCTAGGCCACTCCAGGACCTTGAAATGCTTCTTACGAAGCCACTCCTTTGTTGCCCGGGCGGTGTGTTTGGGATCATTTGAAAGACCCAGCCACGTTTCATCTTCAATGCCCTTTCTGATGGTAGGCTTTGTTACTTTGGTCCCAGCTCTCTGCAGGTCATTCACTAGGTCCCCCCGTGTGGTTCTGGGATTTTTGCTCACCGTTCTTGTGATCATTTTGACCCCACGGGGTGAGATATTGCGTGGAGCCCCAGATCGAGGGAGATTATCAGTGGTCTTGTATGTCTTCCATTTCCTAATAATTGCTCCCACAGTTGATTTCTTCTGCTCCCACAGTTGATTGCAGATTCAGTCTTCCCAGCCTGGTGCAGGTCTACAATTTTGTTTCTGGTGTCCTTTGACAGCTCTTTGGTCTTGGCCATAGTGGAGTTTGGAGTGTGACTGTTTGAGGTTGTGGACAGTTGTCTTTTATACTGATAACAAGTTCAAACAGGTGCCATTAATACAGGTAACGAGTGGAGGACAGAGGAGCCTCTTAAAGAAGAAGTTACAGGTCTGTGAGAGCCAGAAATCTTGCTTGTTTGTAGGTGACCAAAATACTTATTTTCCACGATAATTTGCAAATAAATTAATAAAAAATCATACAATGTGATTTTCTGGAGAAAAAAAGTCTTTCTGTCATAGTTGGAGTGTACCTATGATGAAAATTACAGGCCTCTCTCATCTTTTTAAGTGGGAGAACTTGCACAATTGGTGGCTGACTAAATACTTTTTTGCCCCACTGTATATACTGTATTCTATTCTACTGTATTTTAGTCAATGACACTCTGACATTGCTCGCACTAATATTTATATATTTCTTAATTCCATTATTTTACTTTTAGATTAGTGTATTGTTGTGAATTGTTAAGATACTATAGCACTGTTGGAGCTAGGAACACAAGAATTTCGCTAAACTCACAATAACATCTGCTAAAAATGTGTACGCGATCAATACATTTTGATTTGATTTAATCATATCAGTTATCGCAGTTACCTAACAATTATATCAGTTATCTCAGAGTTACCTAAAACTTATTTCAGTTATCTCAGAGTTACCAAACAATTCCTGCCTCGCCCCGACAGACTTTTAATCAGCTCATTAAATCTGTTTCTTTAGAGCCAAGTAGAGGGATAAGGGCGTTCACGCTCTCAGCAAGCCACCCAACACCGGCAAGGTGCAGATTGATGCTCCAGGCCTAGGTTATTCCTGCCTGCCTTCACCATTGTGGCCATCACAGCTCAGGTCAGCTGATTTATGAAGTCCATCCCTGCATGGCTCCAGTCCTGGTTGAACTGTTGCTTTAGGACAGAACAGGTCCGTTTTTCAGATGTCACGGTATTGATATTGTGAAACTGTGGAAAACTTAAATAAAATGTTTATCAAAATAATAAAACTTTTTTATAATCCAGTCTTTAATCCCTTGACTAAACTCTGGTTTATACCTCCAGCCTTCTACCCTATGTTAATCTAACCCTGTTTCTGCTGTGGTCCTATTGGTGTGTTGTTGATGGATGGAGTCTGCTACAAAAGCCACCGCACACATGCACGCACACATGCACGCACGCACGCACGCACGCACGCACGCACGCACGCACGCACGCACGCACGCACGCACACACACACACACACACACACACACACACACACACACACACACACACACACACACACACACACACACACACACACACACACACACACACACACACACACACACACAATAATGACAAACAAGGGTGTTGGCAGCTTTTCACAGCATTGTTCTCCACACTCCACTCTACCCGGTCGGAAGCCCCTGCCACACTTTTCCCATCACCCCATCCTCCCCTTTTTCTTTCTTTAGGAAGTACAAATTCCACCCCAATGACTGCCTCTCAATGCCACCCCACAACCTCCTACCCTGAGCTACTTCCCTGAGTGGTTCCCAAGACCCAGCCAAGGAGGCCAGCCAAGCCATAGACAGATGGACACACCGCCTGGCCTCTGCTCAAAGCCCCTTCCCCAACACTAATGACTAGTGAACTCAAAGAACTTAGAAACTAAACAGACACCCTTCATTCTCCTACCACACCCTGATAACATGGTCAGCCATGTTGTCTCCCACCACACCCTGATAACATGGTCAGCCATGTTGTCTCCTACCACACCCTGATAACATGGTCAGCCATGTTGTCTCCTACCACACCCTGATAACATGGTCAGCCATGTTGTCTCCCACCACACCCTGATAACATGGTCAGCCATGTTGTCTCCTACCACACCCTGATAACATGGTCAGCCATGTTGTCTCCTACCACACCCTGATAACATGGTCAGCCATGTTGTCTCCTACCACACCCTGATAACATGGTCAGCCATGGTGTCTCCTACCACACCCTGATAACATGGTCAGCCATGTTGTCTCCTACCACACCCTGATAACATGGTCAGTCATGTTGTCTCCCACCACACTCTGTTAACATGGTCAGCCATGTTGTCTCCTACCACACCCTGATAACATGGTCAGCCATGTTGTCTCCCACCACACTCTGTTAACATGGTCAGCCATGTTGTTTCCTACCACACTCTGTTAACATGGTCAGCCATGTTGTTTCCTACCACACTCTGATAACATGGTCAGCCATGTTGTCTCCTACCACACTCTGATAACATGGTCAGTCATGTTGTCTCCCACCACACTCTGTTAACATGGTCAGCCATGTTGTCTCTCACCACACTCTGTTAACATGGTCAGCCATGTTGTCTCCCACCACACTCTGTTAACATGGTCAGCCATGTTGTCTCCCACCACACTCTGTTAACATGGTCAGTCATGTTGTCTCCCACCACACTCTGTTAACATGGTCAGCCATGTTGTCTCCCACCACACTCTGTTAACATGGTCAGCCATGTTGTTTGATGGTACAGTGAGTTTTCCATGTTCAGTCTGTGGTCTAGCGGGTGGTCTAGTGGGTCCCGCTCTCTTTCAAATTTTGATAACTTGCAAATGTTGTATTTTAAAGAAACAGGTAGTAGGTGCTGTGCGGTTGCCCACATTTATTCTAGAAATCTGTTTTACTTTTGATTTATTGAAAAGTAATAATATATAATATAAAATATAGAAATATAATAAAACAAATATAAAATCTGCGAAGAACCAATCCTTTCCTCCACAAACAAGGAAATTACGTATTTGTCAGAAGTTTGGATAATGATTCACAGAGTTTGTGTTGAGAGAGTTTAAAAATACCTCATCTTGAATGAATGTAGAGTCACAGTCCCATAAAGGAAGTGGAGCTACAATGTGTTTTGTTTTGCATATTGCTATCAAGCCTCTCCATTAGTCCAAATGTAGTAATAATGGTGAACCGTGAGGGAAATGAACTGTTACATCCTGAACACTGCCAGAAAACAACACACACACACACACACACACACACACAGCGCGCACACACACACTCTCTCACTCTCTCAACACAACCATTCCAGTATATGGTCCTGCGGTCCTCTTATTGGTTTCTTGTTGATGCCCCATGCAGGGAACAGAAGCACCTTGGGAAAATAAACTCCTCTCAGTGAGTCTCTAGAGGTTTGAGTGAAGGAGAGAGAGATAAGTGAGAGATAAGATATATTGTGACTTCACCCGTCCTTGTCCTCTGAAGACACTGGAGCTTCAGCCTTCCTTATCGTCTGAAGAGACTGGGGCTTCAGCCTTCCTTATCGTCTGAAGAGACTGGAGCTTCAGCCTTCCTTATCGTCTGAAGAGACTGGGGCTTCAGCCTTCCTTATCGTCTGAAGAGACTGGGGCTTCAGCCTTCCTTATCGTCTGAAGAGACTGGGGCTTCAGCCTTCCTTATCGTCTGAAGAGACTGGAGCTTCAGCCTTCCTTGTCGTCTGAAGAGACTGGGGCTTCAGCCTTCCTTGTCGTCTGAAGAGACTGGGGCTTCAGCCTTCCTTGTCGTCTGAAGAGACTGGGGCTTCAGCCTTCCTTATCCTCTGAAGAGACTGGGGCTTCAGCCTTCCTTATGGTCTGAAGAGACTGGGGCTTCAGCCTTCCTTATCGTCTGAAGAGACTGGAGCTTCAGCCTTCCTTATCGTCTGAAGAGACTGGGGCTTCAGCCTTCCTTATCGTCTGAAGAGACTGGGGCTTCAGCCTTCCTTATCGTCTGAAGAGACTGGAGCTTCAGCCTTCCTTATCGTCTGAAGAGACTGGAGCTTCAGCCTTCCTTATCGTCTGAAGAGACTGGGGCTTCAGCCTTCCTTATCGTCTGAAGACACTGGAGCTTCAGCCTTCCTTGTCCTCTGAAGAGTGTGGTATTGTATGTATCCTATGCCTAAGGCTATATGTCTTGAGCATGAGCGGGTACACTGTTGTATAGTCATATGACTACTGTAAACATCACATCAAACTCCAGTAAAATAGGCATTTGATTAATAAAAACTAAATTAATATTACACTGAAGTCAACTGTATGGTGTTTTAAAAGTCTTATGACAGATGTAAAGTACCAGTTGTTTACATAGTCTTAAGACAGATGTAAAGTACCAGTTGTTTACATAGTCTTATGACAGATGTAAAGTACCAGTTATGTCTACATAGTCTTATGACAGATGTAAAGTACCAGTTGTTTACATAGTCTTATGACAGATGTAAAGTACCAGTTGTTTACATAGTCTTATGACAGATGTAAAGTACCAGTTGTTTACATAGTCTTATGACAGATGTAAAGTATCAGTTATGTCTACATAGTCTGTCCATGAGAGATTACTTAATAACTGACTTAACTCAATAGCTTGTTCTTTGGTTATTGCATTGTAGTAAGACTAGTATAACGGGTGTATGGTGTGACATTTCTTAGCATTACACACTGGAGCTGAACTGAAGGGCACTTTGAAAAGACAGAGTACAATTTCATTTAATTGGGTGAGATTTCCCTAAAGAGTCATGGGTGATAGACTTATCGCCTGTGACTCAGTCAGAAGCACTTTCCTCAGTATCTAGAAGAGGACAAGACAGGACGCTAAATGACTTATTGTTTTCTCACCTTCAGTTACATAACAATTGTCAGATTTTGTACACTTTCAACCAGCTTTTCCAAGGACCTGTTATTTTCAGTGGGGAATGAGAGTCTATGCCAGGGGTGGGCAAACTGCAGCCCACAGGCCCGATTTGGCCTGTCAGATGATTAAATGCGGCCCTTGGTGGATTGAGTAATGTTTGCCCACCCTGGTCTAGGCCTTTGTAACTGTAACTATCAACAAATTATATTAAGGACCTCTTTATAGAAGTAACTATATGCCAGAGAGAATTGGCTTGTGTAACGGAATAGGTGGATAATTCCAGATCACAAGGCACATTGGATCAACCCCAACCTACTTTCAGGTGCATATGCATAACTGGAAACACATCCAGTGTCACTTAAAGGAAAGGTTCACCAGTTTTAAATGCTATATTGTTATTGTGTATCTCTGAGTGATGTTCTATCGATTCCCTGAGTCATTTCACGTTTTCAAGTGTACCTGAGTTATTGGCATTCAAGCAGGCAGAAATCCGTCTGGTATGATTTTGCACTGTGATAGTCTCTCTCACTACTCTGGAAGTTATTAGGAATATGACTTTTAGATTGCAAAAACGTCTATCATACATGTCAGATTTCAATACTGGCCGATGTCATAACTCAGGAGGATGTCTTCTCTTGAATGAGCCATTGATCATATTTTTGCGATATTCCTACCTCGAGAACTTTGTAATTTAACGGAGGGTCTAGCACATTTGTCCTATTTGTCTGCCTCTTTAATCCAGGGTGCATTGCATGGTGCCGTTGCCATAGATATTATAGAAAGGAGATAGGAATCCAATGACTGAAATAATGTAAAACGCCCCCACCCAGCAGACTGGCAACCAATCGTGTTCATGTTGTCATGTTGCGTCACGCGGTTGCTAAGCTAATCGTCACACAATCCATTCTCAAAGTCAGTGTACATGTCGAGAAATGTGCCTATTTTCCTCAAAAGTACATAATGTTACGATTCCTAAGCTATACGATTCTACAGAAAGCAAGTTAATTATCTCACATCTCAGAAAATATTTATGTTGTACTTATGTTGACGGAATTCGTGCTCATGTTGGGTTTTTGACGGAGCACCCAATTGACTCCCATTCACTCCTTGAGGGAGAGCGCTCTTTGTCCCAAAATCGCCCAGAATGCACCGCATGGCACATTGACGTAGGATGGGCACCGTTTCCCATCTCCTCAAAAGTATATCTGTCGTTGCGAATGCTAGACTCCGCTCTGTGAGGCAGATCGAACTGCAGGTTGAACGTGGTGAGATTTTAGACTCCTAAATTGATAGTGCAGTTTGATTAGGCAATTTTACAGCGAACTAGCTACGTTACATAATGATATTGTCTTTGGTATTATTGTGTGTAGCTACGTTTGCTACCTAGCCAGCCAGCCCATAGAGAGATTCTGCAGATTTCCACAACGATTGTCCATGTTGCTACCAACCTTACTACAGTATAATGCCCCCAAAAAACATTTGTTCACAAAAAATATTGTCCTCACATATTAGTGTTATTTAACACTGTAAATTATAGGAAAGAATGGTTTCATTGATTGTTTGTCAGGGATGTTCCTTGAGAATTGAAACATCATAGGGACTCACAAACATAGACTCAAACACACAAAATGCAAATTACTTCAGTTTCAGGTTTGCCAACTTATTTTTGGTAAACTCAACAGCATTTTATAACATTGTTTTTTGGGACTTTCCCATATTGAGAGTTGGCTTTTGTTAAGAAGATCAAAAGCTATGCAAATTACGTCAATTTCAGGTGCATAAAACTTAAAACACCACCCTCCCATTGTTAACTAATTTCTGGTAAACCCAACAACCCAACAACATTCCTTGATATTGTTTGTTGGGACTTTTCCATGTGGAGAACGTTGGAACGTGTCAGGGAGTTTACTGCTTGGCACAGTCTCAAGGATCAACCTCACGCCTCGTGCCAAGAAAGGCTGCTCTTTGTTATAGCTGGCCCGGCTTGAGAGAGGCTCAATCAGAGACCTGCTCTTTATGGTGTCTCAGGGCATCTGAGAAGAACATCACAGGCCTGTGCACACGTTTACTACGCTCCCTGACACACCATGGGCCTCTTTTCTCCAGAGAAAACTCCTCCTTAGCACTGACCACCCTTTGACCCGTGAGATAGAAGGAGGGATGGAGGGCGAGAGGACTCATTTGATTGGGATTTGGCTTCCTACAGTATAAAACCTTCCATGCCCCCCTCCCTCCCCTCTCCTCTCTCTACCTCTTCTTTCTCCGCTCAGAGGAAGGGCACACCCAACCTTGGCATTCCTTTCTGACAAGTTCAAGCGATGTGAGGTGAGAAAAATAGTTAGGCAAACACGGGCGCTAAAAGGCTTTCTGGGTGGGGCCAGGAGAAGACCACAGCAGCCAAACGTGTCCACCCAAAAGGAAAAGAAAGGCTTCTGATGACTGCACTTGAATGATGGAGGGTGGGGGCATGCAGGGTCACCCATATTGTATATGAGTGGATCACACACACGCACACACACACACGCATACATAAATGCCTATGTATATACCTGTATGTCCCCATTTAAACACAACAAGCTTCCTTCAAAGTGATGTGGTTATGGAAAACTACAATCATGTATTTCTGCCATGGACAGATTACCAGGGCTTCGGGCAAGGGAGGTTTAAGTACGTTAGCGAGGCATTCACCCCTATCAACTGACAACTCCCATAATTCAAGATAGACTAATTTCTCTTTCTGCCCGTACTCTGATGAGGTGCTGGAATTCAAAAGATGCAGGGGGTTTCTTTGGTGTTCAAAACAATACTAGTACGCAATTACCTGTGTATGGGAAAAATAACCTACGTTCTGAGTTACTGACTTACTAAGCAATGAAACACTGATGTCACAATAATGACCACACTGCCATTGAACAACCACTTATCAATATGGGGTTTCTATTGGACCAAAAACAGTCTGATAAACATCTCATTGGACGACAGTCAATTCATCTGTCCAGTAACAATTATCTGTCCAGTAACATTCATCTGTCCAGTAACATTCATCTGTCCAGTAACATTCATCTGTCCAGTAACAATCATCTGTCCAGTAACATTCATCTGTCCAGTAATATTCATCTGTCCAGTAACAATCATCTGTCCAGTAACATTCATCTGTCCAGTAACATTCATCTGTCCAGTAATATTCATCTGTCCAGTAACATTCATCTGTCCAGTAATATTCATCTGTCCAGTAACATTCATCTGTCCAGTAACATTCATCTGTCCAGTAACATTCATCTGTCCAGTAATATTCATCTGTCCAGTAACATTCATCTGTCCAGTAATATTCATCTGTCCAGTAACATTCATCTGTCCAGTAACATTCATCTGTCCAGTAATATTCATCTGTCCAGTAATATTCATCTGTCCAGTAATATTCATCTGTCCAGTAACATTCATCTGTCCAGTAACATTCATCTGTCCAGTAACATTCATCTGTCCAGTAACATTCATCTGTCCAGTAACATTCATCTGTCCAGTAATATTCATCTGTCCAGTAATATTCATCTGTCCAGTAACAATCATCTGTCCAGTAACAATCATCTGTCCAGTAACATTCATCTGTCCAGTAATATTCATCTGTCCAGTAACAATCATCTGTCCAGTAACAATTATCTGTCCAGTAACATTCATCTGTCCAGTAACATTCATCTGTCCAGTAACATTCATCTGTCCAGTAACATTCATCTGTCCATTAACATTCATCTGTCCAGTAACAATCATCTGTCCATTAACATTCATCTGTCCAGTAACAATCATCTGTCCAGTAACAGCTACAGCAACACATTTGAGGTCGGTTGCTGGAAAGGTGACACTACACTGTCGGAAAGGTGACACTACACTGTTGGAAAGGTGACACTACACTGTCAGAAAGGTGACACTACACTGTTGGAAAGGTGACACTACACTGTCGGAAAGGTGACACTACACTGTTGGAAAGGTGACACTACACTGTCGGAAAGGTGACACTACACTGTCGGAAAGGTGACACTACACTGTCGGAAAGGTGACACTACACTGTTGGAAAGGTGACACTACACTGTCGGAAAGGTTACACTACACTGTCGGAAAGGTACCACTACACTGTCGGAAAGGTGACACTACACTGTCGGAAAGGTGACAAACTGTTGCTGGGATTCAATCCAAGGTGTGTCATAGAGCACTTGACTTTTCAAGGTAACTTTAGCCGACATGCTCAGCTTTTATCGCCAATGCCTTCTCTGCGAACATCTGGGAATTAGAAGACGCATTGTCAGCTGTCCTGTGCGCATCTCTATAACGCACCTTGGATTTAATCGCAGCCTTTGTCCTTTAATACTGATCAAGTTACATGACCTATATTGTCGCCATATTATCTTGTCAATAAACATGTTAACTTGATTTTCTGTATGTCTCTTCCATATAGCAAATAACAAAAAATGGTGTCAGAAGTGGAATCCAAACCCCCACCCCTTTATTCTTGTGGTAATATTACCTTGTCAGTACCTACAGCTGTATCATGTCTTTCTGCTCCATCCATATTGCTAATAATGTAACAATGGCATTTGTCTTCTCTGACAGTATCATCATACTGTCTTCTCTGATGTTTTGTGTTGGTATTGGTTCTGAGGGGCATATTTCTCACTTCAGACTGTCGTTAGAGTTAAACAGCAGCTGTTGCACTCTCCCTAGGGGGGGAATCAGAGACCACCAGAGACGCCATGGAGAATGTCGCTATAGCCTGTGTTTTTATAGTGAGACATTGACACAAAAACACACTTACAGACAAACACAGGTGGACACACATACAGATGACCAACAACACACGCTCGTGTGTACCACATGGAGATGTGTGAAACTTACTCCTCAGCTTGAAGTGTCCCCCACTGTGCCAGCAAATAGCTAGCTAGTTGTGTGGTAAGACTCTTCAGGAGGGTGGTCACGTGTGTTAGCAAGGCAGAGGTCCTGGATTTGCTGCACACACAGACACAGACACAGACGGGCAGACAGAGAAGCAAGAAGCACACATATGTACTGTATAGATATACAGTAGATTCCTAAGACCACGTGATGTTTACACAGATACTGCTCTAATAATACTTGTAATAATACTGACAATCATTTTTTACAATTCTTCAGGGTAATACCATTATACAAATCACTATGCTATACAAGAACAGACATGCTGGCAGTAAAAGCTGTAACTGAGCCGTTTATTGAAACTCTCTGCTTGCACTCATAGACATCACACATGGCTCAATGACACATCCAGTAAGTAACGTTTTCCATACTTATCATGAACTACCCATAGCTACACCTCTCTTCAATAGATGCCACTAATTGCACACATCTGGAAATATTCTTAATATGCCATAACGAAGCCGGTTTTAAACCCTGTCAAGTGTAACTGTTTTGTTAAGCACACACCAATTTGGTCATAGCCTTCCCATCTGCAGTGGATAATCGCCTCATTGATTTGGCCAATCTGAAGTTATAGACGCATATGTGTCTTGCTAATAGGCTAACCTGCATGGATCTATTGGCTCTCTGTGTGTATCCCAAAAGGCAAACTATTCTCTTTAGTGCACTACTTTTTTTTTTACCTGAGTGCTGTTGGCCCTGGTCAAAAGTTGTGCACTACATAGGGAATAGGGTGCCATTTGGGACGCTGGCTGTGACTCTCCCGGTGGAGCAGATGAAGTGTAATGGTTGTTTGCATGCCAAACCAGATGATTTCACTGAGCTACACTCTTGAAGTATGAGCCTATAATGTTAGAAATGCAATAGTAACGATATATTTTGGTTTATAAATATCATCGTCGGAGAAACAACAACATGAATATATTTAATTATTTAGGCTAGTTTGTGTTTAGTCTACTATAGTATCTATGCTGCAATTAAGATTTTAGCTGCAGATGTGTACAATGAAGTAAGCCTTAAACAGCTATAATACAGGATCTCTGTGTGGCAACAGCTCTCCCACAACGCATTGTGGTTGAAGATGGTGACAGGCCGGAGTGGGCGGATCCCTCCTGTGACATGCTAATGAGAGGATGAGGATGATGAGCAGGAAATAGATCCCCGGCCACAAGGACATCTTCTGAGATTAAAAACACATTTTATATGTCACATGCTTTGCAAACGACAGGTGTAGAATAACAGTGAAATGCTTACTTACGGCCCCTTCCCAACAATGCAGACAGAAAGAAAGAAACAATAATAGAAAAATAATAACACAACGAGTAACAATAACTTGGCTATATACACAGACAATAACGTGGCTATATACACAGACAATAACTTGGCAATATACACAGACAATAACTTGGCTATATACACAGACAATAACTTGGCTATATACACAGACAATAACTTGGCTACATACATGGCCCCTCTCCCTCTCTCTCCGTTTCCCTCGCTTCTTGCCAGATCCCGGCATAATTGATGGAAAATGATTGGGCCTATTTTGAAAATGAAAGGTTATAGGGTCGAAAGAGATGCAGTAAAGGGTCTAGGAGTGAAACTAACATGAAACAGTAAACCATTCTGTTACTTTTTCCCTTCTAGCTCCAGAAATAAATCTATACTTACTATAACTTGCATTCCTTCTAATTCAGTAATACAGCTATACATAGCTTGTTATTCATTCTTATTCAGTAATACTGCTATACTGTCAATGGTGGGTGTAGCTGGTGCATGGAAGTCAGGCGCAGGAGAGCAGAGATGAGTGGACAAAGCACTTTGCTTAGGCAATCATAATACAGAACACAACCGCGTCACAAAAACAAATTCCCAAAGAACAAGTGAGGCAGTACAAAGTACAAAACCCAAGTACAAAGTCCAGGCTGCCATAATGCTCGGGTATAAAACAAAACCCGGCGCAAACCAGCCGGAAGCGTGCCAACCTAGACAAATTAACAAAATCTCACACAGACATGGAGGGAACAGAGGGCTAAATACACATATTAATGATGTTGAGATATAAACCAGGTGTGCAGGAAAACAAGACAAAACAAATGGAAAATGAAAAATGGAGCGGCGATGGCTAGAAGACCGGTGACGTCGACTGCCAAACACCGCCCGAACAAGGAGAGGGACCGACTTCGGAAGAAGTCGTGACATATACATAACTTGTTATTTCTACTTATTCAGTAATACAGCTATGCATACCTTGTTATTCATTCTTATTCAGTAATACAGTTATACATAACTTGTTATTCCTTCCTATTCAGTACTGTAGCTCACAGTCTATAGTTGACAATTCTATTTGAAGACGTATCCTCCACTATATTAGAAGGCAATAGTCAGTATGAATCTTCACAGACATGGAGAGATCACAAATACCTCAAAAAAGAATCCAAGTTCTAAAATTATAAATTTTGTCAACATCTAAACATAAAACACTCATTGACATTATTTAGTACTTTCTGTCAGGAAAGCCGAAAGGAAAATATTTACCCTTAATAGAGCTGCCTTTGTTGATAGCTACTTTATTGAGGGAAATGTACTTACTATGACTGAGATATGTGGTTGTCCCACCTAGCTACAGCATCTTAAGATGAATGCACTAACTGTCATTCGTTCTGCATAAGAGCATCTACTAAATGACAAGAATGTAAAATGTAATTGATCTGGGAGTGAGCTTAATTACATGGAGCTAGATGGCACGCCAAGCAGCCAGCACCACATTAGCTAAGAGATCAGACAGTGATGTGCTCAGGAAGATAGAGAGCCAGACATCTTGTTTAGCGTTGATAGTTCTTGATAACCTAACTGCTAATGGTAGTCTGTTTATGTATATAGCATCTGAAAACACGCAAAGGGATTTCATCAAATTACACTAAAAATGTAAAAACCTTTCTATTCCTGTCACTATCAAGAACACCATGAGTAAACAAAACAGGGAAAATAATTTCCCATCCCTTCTTTGGGTTTTGTCTATGACTAAAGGGTCAGGTGTTGACACGACCTTCGAATTAAGGACAAACATATCCTCTCTTCCACTGGATAGCCTATGAATATGAACTCAGTTTTGTCAACACATCTGACCGTATGATAAGTAGACAATGCCTTTTGTTGAAAATAATTGAGTGAAATCCTACTGTTTACTAGGACTTTGTTAAAGCACTGATGGTGTTGACTTGCCGTAGTCGATTTCTCAATCTCCCTCCCAGTTACCTGTGTGTCTGAATGCAAGCATTTGCTCACGTTCAGGTAGGCAACTAAGCATTGAGTCGGTCTAATAGTTTGAATGTCCATCTGTTGTCTGGGCATACGGACAAAGGGGCTGGTGGGGAATTAGAATATTAAATCATGTTTTCATTTCTACCGTACAAAAGGTGGCACGTCCACAAACACTCCATCCAGTCCATCCCCAAGTTGAAAGGGGAATAATGACATAGAAAAAACGATATGCTCAAGTTCAGTTTGTGTATGCATGGATGGTACGGTGTCCATATGAGGACAGACTCGAGTCATGTTTTTGACACACCAGCGTTACAGTAGCTACTGTAGAAAATGAGTGTAAGAAAGGTTGCTAACTATCTGTAATTAACTTTAGCTAGATAACTCACTAACTTGGCTAACTTGATGGTTATATGACTCCTATCTGACCTAAATAACTTGTATGTTTATGTAAACTGATATGTATGCAAATCTAGATCAAAAGTATCTGTTTCTCAGTGTTTTGTCAGTACTTTATTTTATTTCTTATTTTAAATGTATCAATCAAGTTTATTTTATATAGCCCTTCGTACATCAGCTAATATCTCGAAGTGCTGTACAGAAACCCAGCCTAAAACCCCAAACAGCAAGCAATGCAGGTGTAGAAGCACGTAGTATGTATGTAGTACTGTCCCTGTTGTGTGTGGACAAGTAGCTTGCTGCTATAACAACATCTAATCCTATAACAAAATCACTAATAACTCACTATATCTGTAAACAAGGAACTCATTTATAGTTATAGTTAGCTAGCGCAACAGTCTTTACTAGCAAACACAATGCTGCCTACAAAACTGATGGGGTGGATCTGTTTGTGATGAATCCCCTTTCCAAGCAGATGCATTAGCAAGTAGATTGTAACAACAATGTGGGTACACATTGTTACATACAATGGTTATTGTGTACCTGTTTGTAGCCTGCACAAGGTATAAAGCAAATATAAAATGGGAGTGTAAATGTTCCATTATTGAGAGTATGGCTACTACTCTCCATGTACAACTGAATTGAAGAACAACATGAGTAATCCACCTAGTTAGCGTGCACTCTCCTCCAGGCTCTCTCTCTCTCTCTCCCTTCACTCTCACTCTCTCTCTCTCTCTCCCTTCACTCCTCTCCCTCTCTCTCTCTCTCTCTCTCTCTCTCTCTCTCTCTCTCTCTCTCTCTCTCTCTCTCTCTCTCTCCCTTCACTCTCTCGATCTCTCTCTCTCTCAATCTCTCTCTCTCCCTTCTCTCTCTCTGTCTCGCTCTCTCTCTCAATCTCTTTCTCTCCCTTCTCTCTCTCTCTGTCTCGCTCTCTCTCTCAATCTCTTTCTCTCCCTTCTCTCTCTCTCTCTCGCTCTCTCTCTCAATTTCTCTCTCTCAATTTCTCTCTCTCCCTTCACTCTCTCTCTCTCTCTCTCTCTCTCTCTCTCTCTCTCGCTTTCTCTCTCTCCCTTCACTCTCTCTCTCTCTCTCTCTCTCTCTCTCTCTCTCTCTCTCTCTCTCTCTCTCTCTCTCAATTTCTCTCTCTCCCTTCACTCTCTCTCTCTCGATCTGTCTCCCGTCGCTCTCACTCTCTCTCTCTCTCAATCGCTCTCTCTCTCGCTCCCTATCTGATGGGGGCATCTATTTGTAACTGTTGTTTTACAGCTCTCCCACTCTTCACTCCTGAGTCACTCTGTCACTCCTAGGAGCCCTCAAATTATCCCTCTTGAACGCTCGGATGAGCTCTTATGGGCATGGCAACGATTTAATTTCATTTCACAGAGTCCAGAAACACACACACACACACACACAGACACACACAGACACACACACACACACACACACACACACACACACACACACACACACACACACACACACACACACACACACACACACACACACACACACACACACACACACACACACACACACACACACACACACACACACACACACACACACATTCACACATGGATAAACTTCAATAAAACACGACTTTCTCATCGGGACACACACTCCACCCACCACCATTCCACCTTGTCTGGAAAATGACTGTATGTTTGAATGTAGAACTTTCCATCGAAGTCTCTTTCTGCTGCTACCAACCGGCCCTAGGAACTAAGTAGAACTCATATTAGGAAGAGGGATACATTATCTTTCTTCTGCCCAGCAGCACAACATTAGCTTTGCTTATGTCTTTCTTCCTGTTCAACCACAGCACAGATGCAATTTTCTGATTGCAATCCTAACATGCCTATGAGATAAATGACAAATGGACTAGGGAACAGAAAGAAAACTTGACCGAACATCAAGATCAAACACACTACTATTTACTTTTTGCAGTGAGCCCACAATCTGATTTTACAGCAATATATTTCAAAACAAAATCAATAGCTAAAAATAGCTAGGCATTGACGTTTGATGCTGTTATGAGTTCGGGTCTTTGTCAATAGCCTTGCCATTAAGGAGGGGGGGGCAATCATGCATTCTTCTCCCATTCTTATTTGACAGTCTACAGTCCTCAGGGCCTGAGTGTAATATATCAAAGGGCTCAGATTAACCGACTGGGGGTTAGAGGTTATTGTGGTATGGGGCTGGGAGGCATTCTGAGGCCCGACGGCAAGTTAGGGGTCACTGTTAACACCTTCACTATCAGATGACTGGCCTGTTGGCTGACCCTTTGTCCTTTATGACATCATCATCACGCAAATGTTGCTGACCTGAGGGCGTCCTGAGTTCTCTACCTTGCCACTGTGAAATGAACTGTGACCTTTAAAGTTGGGTCACTTCTCTGTTCTGGCCACTATCCAAGTCTTAGTGGAAAAGAGGTTACAAAAAAAGTTACAAAAGGTCTATCAGTTAAAAAAAAAAAAAAATTTTTTTTTACCTCTGGTTGAGGAGTATTGGAACATCTTGTTACATATGCAGAAACATACAGAAAATGTTATACAATGTCATACAATACAGGTAAACAGGTAAAAACTGTAATGCAGTGATATAAGGCTTGTATCAGAAGGGCTACTAAAAGTTTTCTCTCTTCAGTAAGTAATTAGAGTTTGCCACATAACATCTTGTCAATCAATCAATCAAAATTATTTATAAAGCCCATCTTACATCAGCTGATGTCACAAAGTGCTGTACAGAAACCCAGCCTAAAACCCCAAACAGCAAGCAATGCAGGTGTAGAAACACGGTGGCTAGGAACAACTCCCTAGAAAGGCCGGAACCTAGGAAGAAACCTAGAGAGGAACCAGACTATGAGGGCTGGCCAGTCCTCTTCTGGCTGTGCCGGGTGGAGATTTTAACAGAACATGGCCAAGATGTTCAAATGTTCATAGACGACCAGCAGGGTCAAATAATAATAATCACAGTGGCTGTACAGGGTGAAACAGGTCAGCACTTCAGGAGTAAATGTCAGTTTGCTTTTCATAGCCGATCAAGAGGGAGAGAGAGAGAACTTAAATTCAACACAGGACACCGGATAAGACAGGAGAAATACTCCAGATTTAACAGACTGACCCTAGCCCCCCAACACATAAACTATTGCAGCATAAATACTGGAGGAGGGGTCGGGAAGACACTGTGGCCCTTTCACCTTCACACTCCTGGGCCAGACTATACTCAATCATAGGACTTACTGAAGAGATGAGTCTTCAATAAAGACTTAAAGGTCGAGACCGATACAACATTCTCAGCGCTGTATATACTGTATATCTTACATGAGCCTAAGCTTGAGGTTATTTCAACCTTTGGAATTTCAGCTCAACTTCAAGCCTTTGAAATTCCCAGCACAATGAGGACCAACCTGTATAAATGTTTAGCCTTCATTTCCTCCCCGGGGCTCCCAATGTGAGGGGTGGATGCGAGGGGAAACCCCAATGTGAGGATTGGATGGGTGGTGGTGAATGCTTGGGCAGATGGACGTAGCTTCCTCTGTCACTCCTACATCCTGTTTCCTCAGGTTTATCATCAGAGTGTCTCAGAGGAAGCATCTGAGGATGAGAGCTGCATCCTTCATCCTCTACAGCTCCTCCACTACCCTCTGTAGCGCCTTACGGTCAGATGCCGAGCAGTTGCCATACTTGCCTCCTCCCCCTTCCTCCTCCCTCCTCCCTCCTCCCTCCTCCCTCTTCCTATGTTCTACATCCTGCCTCCCCCCTCTTGCCTCCTCCTTCCTCCCTCCTCCTCCCACCCCCCTGCCTCTTGCCGCCTCCTTCCTCCTCCTCCCTCACTTTTGCCTCCACCCTCCTCCTCTCTCCCCCTGCCTCCTCCATTTGCCTAATAGGGTCAGGAACTGTTGTCAGAGAGGAAGTGTTGCGCGATGTAGATCACACTCCCCCTGGATTTATGACCATTGCTGGCCAGGCAGAACGCCCTGCTGGCCATTAAAGAGCCATTTATTCTCCCCTCAGAGGAAGAGAGAGACAGAGGGAAGAGAGGTGTAAAGGCCTGCCAGGGGGGGACTGGCCATCTGGCATTTTGGGCAAATGCCAGATGGGCTGGTCCATTTTTAGCCTAGTGGGCCTGTCTAGCTAAATGGGCCGGTGTGAAGGCCTCGGGGGGAAAAGAATTGGCCGGTGTGGGGGCATCACCAATTTTCTTTTTGAAATGCCCGAGCTGATTTCTGATCCCAGTCCGCCCCTGAGCCCTGCTCTGGCCTTAATACCTCTGGAAGCACACAGACCCAACCAGAACTGGAGCTGACTCTTCTTTCCTCAGATGATTCACTGTAGATTGCACCAACTGTGGAGAAATCACACTCTATGAAACATTGACTGGGTAAATTGACAGAGGATGCCACTACGTTCCCTCTCTTCTCCCTCAAAGAGTCTCCAACCCATCATTGTCATGACCTAGGTGTGCGAAATCCATTGAAAATGTTGGTTGATGATTGATTCAAGGAGGGGTGAGGCTTGAGGTCGAGGGTGTCCTAAAATATGCACTGTAATACGTGCAGTGACTCAACAGTGGTTGCTGTTCAAAAGCTACTGCTACTCTCTGTTCATCATATATGCATAGTCACTTTAACCATATCTACATGTACATACTACCTCAATCAGTCCGATTAACCGGTGTCTGTATGTTGCCTCGCTACTTTTATAGCCTCGCTACTGTATATAGCCTCGTTACTGTATATAGCCTCGCTACTGTTTTTCACTGTCTTTTTACTGATGTTTTTATTTATTTATTTCTATTGTTCACCTAATACTTTTTTTGCACTATTGGTTAGAGCCTGTAAGTAAGCATTTCACTGTAAGGTCTACTACACCTGTTGTATTGGCGCACGTCACAAAAAACTTGTATTTTATTTTATTTGAAACACACAACCTAACATTATCTACAGACGACTAACCCTGAGTGCTCAAGGCTAGCTGAGAGCAGAGAGAGGGGAAGCATGTACTCAAGCATGGACCACCAACCTAGGGGAGGCTCTCTATAATAAATAGTGATGATTGATGTCAGTATGCACTGTGCAGGTGAAACTTTTGCAGCTGTAGGGTGAAAATAATCTCATGAACAAGGTGGTACAGTTTGTGTAGTGCTAAGGTTGCTCATGTGAAATTATATTGTCTGTCTGTAGCCAAACCATAACCTTTTTGCCTTTTGGGATCAGTGAAGTATATTAATTTTACTGTAGTGATTTAGTTTGTTCCTTGGGAGTCTAACATCTGTACTTTAAGAATACAGTTTAAGCTACAGTTGTAATTGGATGTACAGCTGCTAGTGCAATATTTTTGGCTGTTCAAAAGTTGTGGTTTGTGGTGCATTCTTCCTCCTGTGAATAACCACTCTAACTTTCATCCAGGGAACCCGCTTCCCTGCAGCAAATACCATTGGTGAGTGATACACTGCAGATGTGTAAGTGAAATGTGACTGGTATTTAGCCCATTGTGCCTCAACGTTGTTACTGCAGGGTAAGTAAGGACATAGAAGGAATTGCTTTTCATATTCTCTTCTATTTTATTCTATAAAATCCACTTGTGACATGAAAAATCGCTTTTTTTTTATTGGCCTATATGACGTACGTCTTCTGCATCTCAGCACGTTCCAGAGGAGAGGACAGTCAGTGAATGACTATGTGCCCAAACACAGAGTGAGGCTCCTTTGCCAGCCCTGATTTCCCAGGAAGGAGCAGGGGGCATTCCAGCTTCTCCGTCCTGGAATATTAGACCTCAAGAGGATCTTTTCCACCAGCTCCTGGTTGCCAAGAATCCTCTGGATTGATAAACAAACTGTAGGCCTCTGGGAATTGGAAAAGAGGGGTAGCTTGGATAGAATGGATGGAAAAACACAGCCACTTTAGTTCTGCCCTTTGGTGTTATCGTAGTCGTAATAGAGATGTGGAAATGACCTACTGGCTCTGGAAAGCCATTACTTTTATTAAAAAACAATAGAGGCAGCTCTACACAAGTGACATCATCAAGGGCTGGGGGATGTTGCAGGCCATTTGAGTCCCAGTTTGTGGTCTGGGTTAAACCAAGGGGGATGTACGGTTGTCAGTTGGACTATTAAACAATGCTGTGTTTTATATTGTGTTTATTGCCATCTGACTTGGGAGATGTTCTGCAGTAAAATGGAACGAATTGATGGACAGTTAAATGTGAACTCGTTATTGTGTTTCATCCTCCATTTCTCCCATTTCCAGTTTTATTACACTGTACAAAAGTTTTGTGAACCAGTTTATTCAGATCCCGGGGTGTAGAGTACACTGAGTATATCAAACACCAGGAACACCTTCTTAATATTGAGTTGCCCCCCCCCCCCCCCCAGAATAGCCTCAATTTGTCGGGCATGGACTCTACAAAGTGTCAAAAGCATTCCACAGAGATGCTGGCCCATGTTGACTCCAATGCTTCCCACAGTTGTGTCAAGTTGGCTGGATGTCCTTTGGGTGTTGGACCATTCTTGATACACAAAAACTCAGCAGCGTTGCAGTTCTTGACACAAACCGGTGTGCCTGGCACCTACTACCATATCCCGTTCAAAGGCACTTAAATCTTTTGTCTTGCCCATTCACCCTCTGAATGACACACATACACAATCCATGTCTCAATTGTCTCAAGGCTTAAAAATGATTCTTTAAGCTTCTTTAAGTCTCCTCTACGTCATCTACACTGATTGAAGTGGATTTAACAAGTGATATCAATAAAGGATCACAGCTTTCACGTGGATTCACCTGGTCAGTCTGTGTCATTGAAAGAGCAGGTGTTCCTAATGTTTTGTCCACTCAGTGTATAACAACTATGCCATGTTTATATTAAAAGAATATTCTGAAAATGATACAATTACTCACCAATTGTTACTCACCAGTTATTCAACTGTCTTTTTCGCAGATCGTGAGCATCGTGGCCGCATTATGCTGCGTTAGTTAGATCTGTGAAATCACCTTTCTATTTTACACCTCAACACAAGCCACGTACAGTGTTACCAATGGTGTTGGCCAGGCTCCCCCTGTTGCTTCTGCTGCATGGAAGATGTAGTATTAATATTGCGTTTCTTCCCTCTCGATCTGCTTTTTAATTACTCTCACCTCACAGCAGCAGCCCATGGCTTTAGGGCCAGATTAGATTTCAAATGAGCCAACTCTGTTTGAGGTTTCACGCTTTCACACATTGGTACTAGTCACCGTGTTCTGTCCCCAGAGGTTTCTATGCGACTTCTGTGACTATGTCATTTGTCATGGAAATTAAATGCGGGTTAACTACTTTGGTAAGAAAAAGTTTAGAATTGTAGTGGAAATGTTTTATTTGTAGGTTAATATGGATGAAACATTCTCTGTCCTTAGGAAGTGACGGCCTACAGCTTTCCTTTTAAAGGACAAGCTTTAATTCTTTATCTGTATATCTCTCTCTCTCTCTCTCTCTCTCTCTCATTCTCTCCCTCTCTCTCTCTTGCTCTCATTTTCTCCCTCTTTCTACCTCTCTCGTTCTCATTCTCTCCCTCTCTTTGTCCCTCAGGACTCTCCACAGCTGTTCTAAAGTGGTGCTTATTCATTCGTTCCCAGCACCTGCTTGCAGTCCGTCAAGGTCAGCTAACTTAACAGGCCAAAAACAGCGACTCTTCTTCATCATCTATTTGTTTATGCAGAGGACCATCAAAACAACTGCAGGGCAGGTGTGTTGACCCGTGCATACATTACAGTGTGCATACTGTCATAATAGTTTGCATGTTGTCACAACAACGTGGGGGTGTTTTCCAGCCACGTTTACAGTCATTTGGCCCGCTCACCGTGGTAGCCGTTGAAATGCCAGTTGTTTAATGGCTGCTACTAGCTTTGTTAGTCTGTGTTTTGACAAGCCAGTGTTTGAATACTGGGAATGGAGAGAGGCAGGAACTTCAGGCCTGAGTTTTCCCCTTCAGGCCAGAGAATGAGAGGACAATGGTGTGAAGGGTGAACCCAGCTTTAACACAGCCCCACCCTTCAGGAAACAGCTATTTAGCTGTGGAAGACTCAATGCTGAGAAAATGATTCAATATCTAAAACAATATCTCAATATTATACCGTACAATATCTATTCAATACTGTGTGAAGCAGTATTCTCCTGGTGTGGAAACGGTCTTACAAACCAGTGCATGTGTGTAAGAAGAATGAAAACATACATGGTATAGAAGCATTGAAAAGACATTTGATTCAGTTCCTCAATCTAAGGAAAAGATGCTGATGGGGTGTTTTTGCAGTAAAATGGAGCGAATTGATGGGCAGTTGAACGTGAACTACCGCACAAAACGTAAATGGCACGTTATGTAACTATGCATCTGCTCTTCAATGAATTACATTTTTTCCCAAGTGATTATACCTCCTTTTACTTTGACAATGAAGGGTGGACAAATAGTCAAATGTTTGGAAATATCATACGTTTAGCAAATTCAACGCAAATGGGAAGTAAGCACTTTAATGGGAAGACAGCACTTTAATACAATTTTAAAAGCTTTTGAAGACATTTCTGTGAAAGAACATAGATTACTGGATGTTTTGGTTCATTGAAGACAGTTTACTTATACAAAGGGTCTGCTAGATTAAGCTAGCAGACCCTTTGTACCGTAGTGGTAATAGTGTTCTGTGGGTAGAGGTAATTTAAGGCCATGGGAAAAATGTCCTGTTGTCTGCGGTTCAGAGACATCGATGGGAGAACACAATTAACATGGTCCGGGTCCCAAATGGCACCCTATTCCCTATAGTGTATAGTGCATTGCCCTATGGGCCCTCCTGGTCAAAAGTTGTGCACTATGAAGGGAATAGGGTGCCATTTGTGATGCAGCTGTGGTCAGACATCATTGTAGAAGGAGAGTGGGTCATTGGCTGTTATATCACAGATATATTACATTTTTAAATAGGCAAGTCAGTTAAGAACAAATTCTTATTTACAATGACGGCCTACACCTGCCAAACCTGGGCCAGTTGTGCGCCGCCCTATGGGACTCCTAATCACGGCCGGTTGTGATACAGCCTGGATTTGAACCAGGGCGTCTGTAGTGACACCTCAAGCACTGAGATGCAGTGCCTTAGACCGCTGTGTCACTCAGGAGCATTTGCTGATTTCAATATGGTTATCAAAACCAATCCCGTGCATTCACCCAAAGATGTACAGAAACATCATAATTGTATTGATAATTGCTACTGACACAGGGGGATGTAAACTTACAGTACAGTAAGAACCATTGGTAAGATGAACCACATTCATTTACTACCTCCCACACTGGGAACAGAGGTCAATTCAACGTCTATTCCATGTTGTTTCAAAGTCATTTCATTGAAATGACGTGGAAACAATGTTGATTCAACCAGTGTGTACCCAGTGGGTCGGTTCAATTGTGATGGTGCAGACGGTGCAAAAATACTGTAATACAATACGTAACGGCTCAATCACATAATACCCCATCTCAAAGTGGTGCAATGGTAGGCAATGGTGATTAGTTCGATATTGAGGACCACTTCATCTTAATTCTAAAAGTGTTTATGATGACCTCGTGACCTTATTTATTTTCACACAAAAGATGACAGATGACCTTTAACGATGTCATCTCGACATTAAATATCATACAAACACAGACTCCATCGCCACAGTTTTTCTGACATGTTTCTATGGATGCGACACAGAATGAGCAAGCACTTTTCTTCAAAACCATTTTTAGTGAGTAATTGACGAAATATCCAGTATCTTTGAGAACATCCCCTCCCCTCTCCCCATCCTCCGCCGCCATCACCGTCACCACCATGCAAAACACGATTGCGTTTCTGTGGAAACAGAGACTAGGGCACTTCACACCGATAACACGTGCAGCTGTGCTACGTGATGCCCAAATGGGTCGCCATGGCAACATATAACATCCACATTATGTACAAAAAGGACACTTAGTGCCACTTTCGTTGATGCCCTATAATAATATTAATCATATTCAACACATTCAAAACATTTGGACGAGCAAAGATGGGTCTTGATTTCATCTGATGTCAGTCTTTCATAACTGTCTGACTGACATAATCAACATCATTTATTTGTATAATATAAAATATGAGGCTATTGTTCGAAGTCTGGATGTTTCATCCAACACAGAGAAGACCACAGTCTGTGCTACGGTGTACATTTTAGGTCACCCTCAGCCTCAACCCTCCTTGAGTCAATCGTCAACCCAATTGACTCAAGAAGGGGTGAGACTTGAGGCTGAGGGTGTCCTGAAATGGATACCGTACAGCGCAGTCATTCCATACTGAGTGGGCTGCCTCCCTGACCTCCTGCATTCCTGCATATGTCAGACGAGCTCGCTGGGACTCGATCCTCTTCTGTTTCCTTTTGAACTGAGGACTTGTCCAAGGCTGTCTGTTCCACCTACCTGACCACGGGGACCTTTTGTTGTCTGTTATTTATCACACTATAGATGGCCTAATAGACAAGTGACATGCAAATTCATTGCCATGTGACCCTCCAATGGGCTTAGCTTCTTAAACTATAGATAGCTGCTGGAGTGCTGGATTGGTCAGTGTAAAGTACATGTTCGGACTGTACCCCTCCTTTACTACAGTGACTGTTCTGTCAGATCTCTTTGGCTACACTATCTGCAGTATCTACCTGGTTGCATCTCAGCCACTACATGAAGTGAATATGAAGTAATGATTTTGTCTGTAATTCCCTACAGATTGCCAAAGAGGTCATGAAAAGGCAGCGTCTTCTATGTACTCCTAGCCAACTGATTTGACAATGTGTTGAGCCACAGCAGCTGTTCCAGAGGTAGCTGGTAGGTCACGGTAGACTCATCGGGGGTACGATATCATTCAACTCAATGTGTCTGATGTGCCTGGGTGAGGGAGTGTGCTGTAATAAACTCAAAACCCTTTGATATCCTATCCTCTCCTCATGTGCCCTAGGGGGCAGCAGTGGATGGATAGGCACTTGATAAGGATCAGAAAGAATTAGATAGGCCAGGTAGAATTGGTTTTATATTGCCTGGGCTGGGGGTAAGGGGCTAGTGGTCATTTTTGAACGGGACCGATATGTTGTTTTAGCTGAGACAGATGAGAAATATGGTCGCTCAAGAGAGACTGCTGGGTAATCGGATCATGCGACCATGAAATGGAGCAGAGTTGAGTGTCAGCACACTGGGTGGTCTCCAGAGTGGACTCTGTTTGTCTATCTGTCTGGTCTCTGTCTGTTCGTCTATTCTGTCTGTCTGACTGTAAGTTGCTTAGGATAAAAGCTTCTTTTAAATGGCATATATTATCATATATTATTTCTGTCCGTCCGCCTGTCCGTCCGCCTGTCCGTCCGCCTGTCCGTCCGTCCGTCCGTCCGTCCGTCCGTCCGTCCGTCCGTCCGTCCGTCTGTCTGTCTGTCTGTCCGTCTGTCTGTCTGTCTGTCTGTCTGTCTGTCTGTCTGTCTGTCTTGCTCTCTCACTACATTCTTATGTAAAAGGATGTACATTTATAAAACTAATCTGTGTTTTTCTTTATTTCCTCCCAGTATACTGATCCAGTAGGCTCAATCCGTCTGTTCCTTTGGGAACACCTCCAGGAGCTGTTGGACTACAGATGAATGATTTCTCGTGATGGGTTATTAGTCTACTCTGTGTTTAATTATCCCTAGCTATATTTATGTTCTCTCACCAGCGGTTTGTTTATTACACCTTAGAAGAGGAAACATTGGTGGTTCAATGTGTGCACTGGGTTTATAATTATGAGTTGAATCGATATCCTGAGTTTTCAAACAATGTTTTTTTCTGCTGATCTTTAACCAGATTCAGTCCGATCGCTCTTGTAGACAATGCAGCTTTTAAAGGAAATGTTACCGCGTTTGCAGAGATCACATTCAAGGTAAACGCTGCAGATGTCGGCTCAATTTGAAATTACCTTTAAATTACGAGGTTTGGGATTGAATTCGGGCATAAATTAACATCCATGACTCATCACATCACAACACTGATGACATACATCACAGTAGATTTACATGTACTGTAACTATATGTAGATATTGAAGGAGCAGAACAGATATGCTCCCACCTGTAGGGAATTGTTTTAAGATGGTCAGAAAGATGGTCAGGTATATTTTCTTCTTTATTTATGATTTGAAAAAACATTGAATTTGGGCTTTACTACAATAGCCCACAGAAAAGTGTAGCATAACACATTCATAAATGGCAAAACAGAAAGTCAAAAAAGAAATCATAAGGAAGAAGGTTTTGAAGTGTCTGTCCTATATCTGAGAGATATAAGATATACAGTTGAAGTCGGAAGTTTACATACAACTTAGCCAAATTTGAGAGCATTGCCTTTAAATTGTTTAACTTGCGTCAAACGTTTCGGGTAGCCTTCCACAAGCTTCCCACAATAAGTTGGGTGAATTTTGGCACCGTAAGAAGCATCTCAAGGTCCTGGAGTGGCCTAGCCAGTCTCCAGACCTGAACCCAATAGAAAATCTTTGGAGGGAGCTGAAAGTCCGCATTGCCCAGCGACAGCCCCGAAACCTGAAGGATCTGGAGAAGGTCTGTATGGAGGAGTGGGCCAAAATCCCTGCTGCAGTGTGTGCAAACCTGGTCAAGAAATACAGGAAACGTATGATCTCTGTAATTGCAAACAAAGGTTTCTGTACCAAATATTAAGTTCTGCTTATCTGATGTATCAAATACTTATGTCATGCAATAAAATGCAAATTAATTACTTAAAAATACAATACAATGTGATTTTCTGGATTTTTGTTTTAGATTCCGTCTCTCACAGTTGAAGTGTACCTATGATAAAAATGACAGACCTCTACATGCTTTGTAAGTAGGAAAACCTGCAAAATCGTCAGTGTACAAATACTTGTTCTCCCCACTGTATATATTTATCATGTTTGGTCACGCTATTTTTGGAACATTTGACCCTTTATGCACTTTTTGCACTTTTTACATCTCGGTACTGAGTCACCTTCAGATGACAACCCTGAGTCTTGTGTGCATCGTAGAGCAGAACAACCAACAACTTTGTGTTCGTGAGAGTTTCCCATTTCGATATCGGTTTGTAACTCACAGGGTTCAGTCCGGACAGTTGGTTTTGTGAGAAGACCTCGATATGAGTACATTCGCGTCAGAGAGTTCAGATGACGCCTGTAAGCTTGTCGAAGTCGTAGAGCCAAACAACCGACACTGTCATGTTTGTGAGAGTCTCCCCTTTCCATATCTGTGACATATTAGTTTGTAGCTCACACGGTTCGGGGTTTACAGTTTACAATTTTCTTGTCCAGATGCTCTCATGCAGGAAAAGTTGACTTTCACAAGCCCCATGTTATGGAATAGGCACAAACTTTATATGGGGAAAGAGGGGATTGCACTCTAGCCACTACAATAAAGGGTAAGTCATTAGAATAAACACACAGGGAGCTATTCAATATTCAAAATGACGTTATCTTGTGATGGACGGGTGCATCAATCGGCTCTAGTGGGTTTTAAAAGGCATTGAGGGAGTGTGATCTTCCTTTTGTGGTATATAAAATGAATGATGCTGTCAGATATGGAGCACTGCTGCTGGAATTGAGACGTTCCCAGCTCTGAACCCAAGAGGAGAACTGATGCTGAACATCCGAAGCAAGTGCTTGGAATGTCCTTTTGTTGCCTGTGTCTTGAGAGACGACAAGAGGAGGACTGCTGTATGAAATGTCAAGGCCTTCGCCTCAGGTGTCTGAGGCACCTGCCGTTGTGGCGGGCAGATTCTCATGGTCTCTCATCTCCTGAGCAAACAGATACAGAAACACAACTGATATCAGCCGCTGGCTTTGTTCACCCCGGACCTCAAAGCTATGAAGAGACGAGCGTTTGAAGATAACGTGAGAAAAACCTTGAGGGTCAGAAGGTGTTGTTTTCAGATGTTAACACTACTGTATTGTTCTGGAATGTGAGAGGAGTGGCACACAAATGCTCATGGTTTTAATCTCTCTCTTTCCCTCTCCCACTCTCTTTCTCTGTTCTCTTCATTCTCTCTGTTTGTGCTCATATGAATGTTTTCTTGTTTTCTCACTATGCACTATTTCTTTGTTGGCCTGACAACGCTCACCTCATTATCGTTTGCTTAAACAACCATCCTTCTGTTATACACTCAGTTGTGCAACCTACCTTCAGTCACATACCTGGTAAAATAATTAAAACAGTGTGAATAAACAGGTTTATTTTGTAATTAACCTTCATAAAACTTAACCATATGAAACCATTTTCTAACTCAGTTTTATAAGTCATTCTGATACTCTGAAACATATGGTAGATGTTCAGAATTAATACAATCTGGCAACATAATTTGACTTTCACAATCACTGAAAGTCCACGAAGAGTTGTGATGCAGTAGATGTAAACTGTGTGTTTGTAGACTAAAACTTTACAATAGAAACACATTTAAAAAACGGTCAAATTGTATTTCAGTAAGTCAAACCCAACAATGTCCTGAGGCAGCAATGTCCTGAGGCAGCAATGTCCTGAGGCAACAATGTCCTGAGGCAGCAATGTCCTGAGGCAGCAATGTCCTGAGGCAGCAATGTCCTGAGGCAGCAATGTCCTGAAGTAACAATGTCCTGAGGCAACAATGTCCTGAAGTAATAATGTCCTGAGGCAGCAATGTCCTGAGTCAGCAATGTCCTGAGGCAACAATGTCCTGAGGCAACAAAGTCCTGAAGTAATAATGTCCTGAGGCAGCAATGTCCTGAGGCAACAATGTCCTGAGGCAACAATGTCCTTAGGCAGCAATGTTCAGAGGCAGCAATGTCCTGAGGCAGCAATGTCCTGAGGCAGCAATATCCTGAGGCAGCAATGTCCTGAGGCAGCAATGTTCTGAGGCAGCAATGTTCTGAGGCAGCAATGTCCTGAGGCAGCAATGTTCTGAGGCAACAATGTTCTGAGGCAACAATGTTCTAAGGTATATAAACCAATGTACAGGAAATGATAAGCAGAGCTCTCGTAAATAAACGTTGCTGACTATTGTAGACTGGCCTCTGTCTGTTTCATTTCAACAAGAACCTTACAAATTCTTGGTAACAGACCGAGTAGTTTAGTTGAAGTTCAGTTTATGAACATTGAGAACATAATTCTCTTAACTTCTCTAGGATATGTGGGACGCTAACGTCCCACTTGGCCAAAAGCCAGTAAAAATGCAGAGCGCCAAATTCAAATGAATTACTATAAAAATTACTATAAAAATCTAACTTTCATTAAATCACACATGAAAGATACCAAATTAAAGCTACACTGGTTGTGAATCCAGCCAACATGTCAGAATTCAAATAGGCTTTTCGGCGAAAGCAAACGATACTATTATCTGAGTTCGCACCATTGTAAACAAAGAGAGATAAGCATATTTCAACCCTGCAGGCGCGACACAAAACGCAGAAATAAAAATATAATTCATGCCTTACCTTTGACGAGCTTCTGTTTTTGGCACTCCAATATGTCCCATAAACATCACAAATGGTCCTTTTGTTCGATTAATTCCGTCGATATATCCAAAATGTCCATTTATTTGGCGCGTTTGATCCAGAAAACCACCAGTTCGAACTCATGAAACATGACTACAAAATATCTCAAAAGTTACCTGTAAACTTTGCCAAAACATTTCAAACTACTTTTGTAATACAACTTTAGGTATTTTTTTGCGTAAATAATCAATCAAATTCAAGACGGGATGATCTGTGTTCAATACAGGAATAAAACAATCTGTAGCATGCTTTTTGGTCACGCACCTCTATCTAACAGGACACTTCAAGTGAGCATGATTCAAAATGGCCGTACTTCTTCATTACACAAAGGAAAAGCCCTCAACTAATTTCTGAAGACTGTTGGCATCCAGTGGAAGCGGTAGGATCTGCAAGAAGGTCAATTAGAAATCTGTATTCCCAATGAAAATCCATTGAAAAGGTGTAACCTCAAAAAAAAAATGTTCTGATTGGTTTGTCCTCGGGGTTTCGCCTGCTAAATAAGTTCTGTTATACTCACATACATGATTCAAACAGTTTTAGAAACTTCAGAGTGTTTTCTATCCAAATCTACTAACAATATGCATATCTTATCTTCTGGGGATGAGTAGCTGGCAGTTGAATTTGGGTATGCTTTTCATCCAAACGTGAAAATGCTGCCCCCTATCCTAGAGAAGTTAACATATACTCCCAAGGTTGCTGCTTACATCCTCTTCAGTGTCTATTACAGTATGTGCCTGACCAATTCTCTCCCTGCTAATGCATCGGAAGACATTGCGATGATCGGATCGACATCCTCCATAGATCTCTATGGGTTTTCTATCCCCAGTTGGAAAATATCTCCAACTTGTCTTTATTTCTGTTGACATGTCGTGCTTTTCACTCACTGTCAACACAAACATGAGCTAACTCTTTGGTCAAATGTTTATGATATGTCAGAACATCTCGGACCATGGCTTAGCTTGAAATCCTCACTGTTTCTACTGTCAATAAGGCTCTTGTTGCCTTGCTAAACCCAACAGAGAGAAGATGGGATAGAACAGGAAATTAATGGCACCCAGGCTAACTGCCTTTTTCCTCTCTTCATACTGTACATTGTTGACTTCTTGGTCCTACAGTCAGCCATCTTGGCTTTGACCCCTGCTATCTGTCCATCCCATGGACTCATTACCGAAGCCCAAACATGATGTTATCTGTGGAGGCTTCTCCGGGAAACCACAGGCCCTGTAGCCCAATCAGACCCTCCTTTGGACTTTGGAGTGGTGTAGAGAGCAGAGCTAGCATTGAAGTCTCTCTTTCCTGCTTCATCCTGCCTCTCCTTATCAAGGGACTGCACTGTTTGTTTGTGGTAAACAATTTTCTGCAATTTTCTGCTCTCCCTTGAAGTGTGGGACCCACCCATTAAAACATAGTGATTAGATTGAGCTCTCCTGGGGAAGGAAATGCATTTGTGGGTCACATAGGCAAAAAGAGTAAGGAAAGGCTTTATGGGGGTTTCAGGGAGATGCAAGCCTTTTTAGGGGCAGCTAGGGAAAAAATCTTCAAATCAAATTGTATTGGTCATATACACATATTAGCAGATGTTATTGCAGGTGTAGAGAAATGCTTGTGTTCCTAGCTCCAGCAGTGCAGTAGTATCTATGAGGCGGATGACAAAGATACTTAAAAAAATTGACCTTTCCTGGTAGACTCTGCAAGCTGTGCTCAGCCCTCCTGTAGCCTATGGGCTAATAGTTTATCTTATAAGCTTTATTCTCAAGGTTATCCCCCAACTGTTGGTAAATTATCAGGTTTCAAACAATATCCCAAACCTTTATTTTGAGATTTATCAAGATATATTAAGATATAATTAAAAAATATATTCTCTCCCTCTCGATGTATTCACACAGAAAAGACCTGCATCATGAATCATTCATTGGTGAAATGACGATACAAGGAGAGGGGTGTGGCAGTGGGTGCAGGGCCACCTGCATGCAGGAGGAAGCAGAGACAATGGGACCTTCCCCTTCACTTCCTCTGGGCAAGGAAGCTGAGTCAGGAGTCCTGAATACTCTGTCTTATGGGTTTGGATGAGATCTTAAAACACACCCGCATGGACACGAACACGTACAGATGGACAGGGACACATGCAGACACACAACACACACAAACACACACACAGATAATGGAGCACAGATAAGCTCCATCTACAAGAAAACCTTGCATTTGTCAACAGATGTAGGATCTTCATTTTCCTGTTCCTGCAGGATTATTTTCCTGCTGGGGCAAACCGGCTCCAATTGAATAAGATCCTACATCTGTATGTGGAACTGCCGTTGCTTTTCAGAGCATTGAATACCCTAGGAAAAAACAATTCCAGCTGATCTAATCAATCAATGTGTCATTTAGATGGTTACTCCAGACTGTGGGAGAGGCTGTGTGTGTGGGACCGCACTGTTGATCAGCAGCTATCGACCACAGCTATAGCATTTGCACTAAAGCTAGGGGAGCGCTAACATGGAATATAGATCCTTCCTCAAATCAAATCAAATTGTGTTGGTCACATACACATGGTTAGCAGATGTTAATGCGAGTGTAGCGAAATGCTTGTGCTTCTAGTTCCGACCGTGCAGTACTATCTAACAAGTAATCTGACAATTTCACAACAACTACCTTATACTCACAATTGTAAAGGAATGAATAAGAATATGTACATATAAATATATGGATGAGCGATGGCCTCCCGGCATAGGCAAGATGCAGTAGATGGTATAGAGTACAGTATATACATATGAGATGAGTAATGTAGGGTATGTAAACATTATATTAAGTGGCATTGTTTGAAGTGGCTAGTGATACATTTATTACATCCACTTTTTAATTATTAAAGTGTCTAGAGATTTGAGTCAGTATGTTGGCAGCAGCCACTCAATGTTAGTGATGGCTGTTTAACAGTCTGATGGCCTTGAGATAGAAGCTGTTTTTCAGTCTCTCGGTCCCAGCTTTGATGCACCTGTACTGACCTCGCCTTCTGGATGATAGTGGGGTGAACAGGCAGTGGCTCGGGTGGTTGTTGTCCTTGATGATCTTTTTGGCCTTCCTGTGACATCGGGTAGTGTAGTTGTCCTGGAGGGCAGGTAGTTTGCCCCCTGTGATGCGTTGTGCAGACCTCACTACCCTCTGGAGAGCCTTACGGTTGTGGGCGGAGCAGTTGCCGTACCAGGCGGTGATACAGCCCGACAGGATGCTCTCCATTGTGCATCTGTAAAAGTTAGTGAGTGTTTTTGGTGACAAGCCAAATTTCTTCAGCCTCCTGAGGTTGAAGAGGCACTGTTGCGCCTTCTTCACCACGCTGTCTGTGTGGGTGTACCATTTCAGTTTGTCCGTGATGTGTACGCCGAGGAACTTAAAACTTTCCACCTTCTCCACTACTCTCCCATCAATGTGGATAGGGGGATGCTCCCTTTGCTGTTTCCTGAAGTCCACGGTCATCTCCTTTGTTTTGTTGACGTTGAGTGAGAGGTTATTTTCCTGATACCACACTCCGATGGCCCTCACCTCCTCCCTGTAGGCCGTCTCGTCGCTGTTGGTAATCAAGCCTCCCACTGTAGTGTCGTCTGCAAACTTGATGATTGAGTTGGAGGCGTGCATGGCCACGCAGTCATGGGTGAACAGGGAGTACAGGAGAGGGCTGAGAACGCACCCTTGTGGGGCACCAGTGTTGAGGATCAGCGGGTTGGAGATGTTGTTTTCTACCCTCACCACCTGGGGGCGGCCCGTCAGGAAGTCTATCTGGAACATGCTATGACGCATTAGCATTGATGATGCCCTAATAATGTTTTAGTATAATCTCATATGGGTTATAAGCAGCATAGAGGTTAGAGAGGCTGGAATAATCTGTAGCTTGAAGGTTGCTTGTTCAAATCCCCTGCAGGCCAACGTAAAGTGGGAGATCAACTGATTACTGGATGTTGGTGGTTTCAAGTACAATTTGAACTCTTTTAGATAAACACACAGCATCCTTACTTAAATATCCTCAGCTCATGTCTCAAAGTCCTGATCTCTTTAATTCTCAGAGTTATGTTCTGAAATATCAAGGGAGTATTCCTCATCTTCAATTTGCAGGACAGACTACTTCATAAGACCCAATGAGGCAGCAAACTGATGGACTCACCAATTTTCCAAAACAAGTTTGAGGTCCTTCAGCAGGCTATGGCGGCTGGTGCTGGGCCTGACTCCCCAAGCAAGTCTAATATTCATCTCTCAACTCAAGTCCACTCCACAGCCCCTCATGCAAATACTGTGGCTAACCCTATAGTTTACCAACCTACAGTAATGCTGATGATTTGACCAAACACCCAAAATATCATAGCCAACTGTAACTTCTTAGAGAATGTCAATAGACTTTCACAAACTGACATTTATTGTGGCAAGACAAGTATTCCTTTACCACGTTACAGTTCTGTACTTTGTAGGTACATTCATCTTTTTTTTCCCAAGTCTAATGATCACATTTTGACCCAGACATATAATTCCCAGTGGAAATATGTCAAGTATTAGTTACTTATTTGTTGTTTTCAAATGATGAGATTACCTAATTAATTTCTCTTCCCTTTTCTCTGTTTCATATTGGTTGTCTGAGATAAGATACACTATCACTAAACAAGATGCTGTGACTATGTAAGGGATAATCAACGCGTGGCTAGTGTGCGTTCTCTGGGAAATAATGAACGCCATGGAAGGTGTGTCCCAGACTGGAACGGACTTTTCACTGAGTTGCAGTATTTCCCAGAGAACGCATGAAGCCCCTCGTTGATTATCTCTTTTATACCATGGCTATTATTTAACACATTTACAACTAGAAACGTGTTCAACATCCACTGCAGTAGTTAGCAAGTTTACTAGATAGACAGTAGTTGCCTCGGTAACCAAACAAACAGACTTGCTAGTTTAGTTAATCAAACCATCAGTCCTAGTTTGCTTTTATGAAAATCTAATTCAGCAAAAACAAGATTGTTTTGAAACAGACTTTTGTTTTCAAAAGCAGCTCAAACATAGAACATGCAAGAATGAACTATAGCCATTGAATTCTACTGTGCAAATATACAATGTATTATAGGGAGATAATGCACCCTCTAGACTTCCCTTCAGCCAATCAGAAATTAGTATTCAACAATGCCATGGTATAAACTATTATAATTGGTCTAATCTCACTGTACTCATTTCAACACAGGACCAGTGATCCTGAAGCATAGTAGCAAGCTTAGAAGCAGGCACAGGCGCTGACACTCACAAGAAAACAACAACCCCAAATCATTGACGCAAAATAACCTAAATATAACTGAACAACAAATCTGGGTGAATGGCACTGCAGTGACCTCACGCTTTATTCAAACCGTCAAGAGACAACAAAACACTGGCCTTGAGAGGCGACAAAACCCTGGCCTTGCTGTCAACCAGAGTCTCTTCTCCAACGGCGGCTCAAAGCGCATCGCCTTTTTGGCAGCCTCTCACACAAGCTTTTTTTGCCGCTGGCTAAATTAGGAGTGGTGGAGGAATAATCAGTACATGGCCATTGGTCTTTTTCAGTGGGCCGTCAACTGGGATATCTGATTCAGGCCCAGAAACACTCAACCAACAGTCAGTGGAGGAGAGTGGAGTGGAGGGGAGTTGATTGGAGGGGAGTGAGGGGAGGGGAAAGGAGTGGTGGGGAGGGGAGGTGAGGGGAGTGGAGTGAAGGGGAGTGGAGGGAAGGGGAGTGGAGTGGAGGGATGTGGAGGGGAGGGGAGGGGGGAATGGAGGGGAGGGGAGTGGAGTGGTGGGGAGAGGAGGGGAGGGGAAGGGAGTGGAGGGGAGTGGGGAGCGGAGGGGAGTGGAGAGGAGGGGAGGGGAGTGGAGGGGAGGGGAGTGGAGTGGTGTGGAGAGGAGAGGAGGGGGGGGGAAGGGGAGGAGTGGTGGGGAGAGGAGGGAAGGGGAATGGAGTGAAGGGGTGTGGAGGAGAAGAGAGGTGTGGATAGGAGGGGAATGTAGTGAAGTGGAGGGCAGGGATGTGGAGAAGAGGAGAGGGGAGTGGTGGGGAGAAGAGTGGAGAGGAGTGAAGGGGAGTGGAGGAGTGGAGTGGAGGGGAGGGGACTAGAGTGGAGGGGAGGTGAGTGGGGAGCAGAGGAGAGTGGTGTGGAGGGGAGGGGAAGGACGAGGGGAGGGGAGAGGAAGGGTGGAGAAGGGTGAGTGGTGGGGAGTGGAGTAGAGTGGTGTGGTGGGGAGTGGAGTAGAGTGGAGTGGTGGGGAGTAGAGTAGAGTATTGTGGGTCGAGTCTAAATGTTTTCTCTCAGGTTGCACTGTCGACCAAGTGTCACGCCCTGGCCTTAGTATTCTTTGTTTTCTTTATTATTTTAGTTAGGTCAGGGTGTGACATGGGGAATGTTTGTGTTTTGTTGGTTTTGGGTGATTCTATGGTAAAGGGGTTGTTGGGTGTAGTATATGGGTTTGTGTTGAGTACATGTGTCTAGCGTTGTCTATGTATGTTTAGTTGTCTAGGAGAGTCTATGGTTGCCTGAATGAGTTCCCAATTAGAGACAGCTGATTTCGGTTGTCTCTGATTGGGAGCCTTATTTAGGGTAGCCATAGGCTTTCATTTGTTGTGAGTAGTTGTCTATGTGATACGTTTGTAGCCAGTGTGTGCACATCGTTGTTTAGCTTCACGATCGTTTTCTTGTTTTGTTTAGTGTTTAAGTGTTTTTGTTTCGTGTGCCTTCTTCGTCAATAAAAAGGAGATGGCTTATTTTCCTAAAGCTGCGTTTTGGTCCGTCAATCCTCCACACGATCGTGACACCAAGTTAGGAAAACATCAAGGATTTATCCCATCATTTCATGACGGCTTTAGTTGGCCAGGTTTAACATTGTGCCATACCATAATCAACCAGAGTGAATCAGAATTGTTTTAAAGCAGTGCGAACACCCCCTGTAAGCACAGCCAAGTGAAACAATTCCTGGAAGTCCAAGTGATTGGCAAAGAAACAAGGCTAGCCCACATAAATTCTGCTGGTAGAATGCATTCCGACGTACCCCTGGTAAACTGAACCTTGAGGACCAATTACCACGGCTTTCTCAAGGCAAGATGATGGCTACGTCTGGAATAGCAGCCCTATGCACTACATTGTGCAGTATGTTTGACCAGGGCCCATAGGGGGGGCATTTCAGATGTATCCTATGTTCGGAGGGATGTATAAATAAGATGGCCTGTGGTTATAGTACGTACATATTGACAAAATGATCCACATTATGTCTGACTTGAATGTGGTGATAGTATGTGGGCTTGTATACTGCAGTAGTAGCATAGGGTCAGCCTCAGAGGCAGCACATCTTACTTGTCTTTAGGGGTGCACTGGATTTAGCTTGTAGTTTGATCCACTGGTTTGTTTCCATTACTCAAGGCGAACTAAATCAAGCCCAGATCAAGAATTGTAAAATATTGACCTAGATCTAGTGGATACAGTGGATAAACTCTTCAAAATCAAATCAAATCTAAATTTATTTGTCACATACACATGGTTAGCAGATGTTAATGTGAGTGTAGCGAAATGCTTGTGCTTCTAGTTCCGACCATGCAGTAATATCTAACGAGTAATCTAACCTAACAATTTCACAACAACTACCTTATACACACAGGTGGGTCCTGAGATCCTCAAAAGGTTCTACAGCTGCAACATCGAGACCATCATGACTGGTTGCATCACTGCCTGGTACGGCAATCGCTCGTCCTCCACCTGCAAGGCACTACAGAGGGTAGTGCGTACTGCCCAGTAATCACTGGGGCTAAGCTGTCTGCCATCCAGGACCTCTACACCAGGAGGTGTCAGAGGAAGGCCCTAAAAATTGTCAAAGACCCCAGCCACCCCAGTCATAGACTGTTCTCTCTACTACTGCATGGCAAGCGATACTGGAGTGCCAAGTCTAAGACAAAAAGGCTTCTCAACAGTTTTTACCCCCAAGCCATAAGACTCCTGAACAGGTAATCAAATGGCTACCCGGACTATTTGCATTGTGTGCCCCCCCCCCCCCCCCCCCCCCCAACCCCTCTTTTACACTGCTGCTACTCTCTGTTAATTAATCATATATGCATAGTCACTTTAACTATACATTCATGTACATATGTACATACTACCTCAATTGGCCCGACCAACCCGTGCACCTGCACATTGGCTAACCGGGCTATCTGCATTGTGTCCCGCCACGCGCCACCCACCACCCGCCAACCCCTCTTTACGCTACTACTACTCTCTGTTCCTCATATATGCATAGTCACTTTAACCATATCTACATGTACATACTACCTCAATCAGCCTGACTAACCAGTGTCTGTATGTGTTCTCGCTACTGTATATAGCCTCGCTACTGTTTTTCACTGTCTTTTTACTGTTGTTTTTATTTCTTTACTTACCTATTGTTCACCTAATACCTTTTTGCACTATTGGTTAGAGCCTGTAAGTAAGCATTTCACTGTAAGGTCTACACCTGTTGAATTCGGAGCACGTGACAAATAAACTTTGATTTGATTTGATTCCTATTGTATTGATAAGATTATCTACAGATATGATAATAAGTATGTAGGAAGTCTTTGTGTACAATGATCTGCACCTACACAGAATCAGAATGTGGACAAGATCAGGACAAAGGACGCAAGTTAGAACCAGGTATAAACAGGGCTTGAGATAGATTGTTAGTGAAGGAAGCAGAGGGTACAAGGTATTGTATAAAAATATTATACTAGCACACACAGACAGATTGAAACACACAGACACAAGCATACACACGCACACGCACACGCACACACACACACACACACACACACACACACACACACACACACACACACACACACACACACACACACACACACACACACACACACACACACACACACACACACACACACACACACACACACACACACACACACACACACACACACACACACACACACACACACACACACACACAAATATATAGTAGTAGCCTCATTCCAGGGAATGGAAAGCACCACAGAGCACTCTCACCGAAACTGATGCAAGCCCTGGTAAACCTGAGGGGCCTAACCACAACAACACTAGTCATCTTGTTCTAAGGTAACAGGGAAATTCAGTGTGTGTGCGTAAAGAAAATCAACTCTCCTTCAACGTGCCCAAGCATAATCAAATAATAATTCCCCTGGAAATGGAGACCGGTGTTTATGTGTTATTCATAATAATTCTACTAGAAAGTACATGAACAGAAACTAATACTAGTAAAAGGATAGATAGTATTTCCTTTTTCTCTTTTTCTGTGTCAGGCTCTGGTCATTAGTCTCGTTCTCTATCTCTTTTAGCTATAAGGTCTACTGATGATCTTGCCAGTCTTAGTGATGTAACTAACGTGAACAAATGCTGCAATCTTTTTGAATCGCAAAGTCCTTCTTAAGTGGATCTCGTTATGTAGAATCTCCCTCCTGAGTTGTAAATAGCCTGTAGGGGCTGAAGGTGCCATTGTCTACCGTTGAGTCTGATTAGCGTCTATAAAACCCATGTGCCGCTCATGCAGATAGATAAACCTCTATTATCAGGATTTCACTTGGTCACAGTAGTTTCTAAACTACCAGAGAGACATGCCTGGGCATGTTTGAAGGCAGGGGAAGGCAACCACAGTCTCTGAAAGGTGTGCAGGTTTGTGTTCCAGCCCAGCACTAATTCACCTGATTCACTCTACTCATGGTGTGTCTGAGGACTAGTTGAACCAGGATATGTATGTTCTGAGAAACGTAAGTGCAGAATAAAGTATATGAAAAGCTAAAGTTACAGTTCACATAGAGCAAGAGAAAAAGAACAGCTGAAATGTTACGTCAATTATTATTTTCACGTTTCGGCTTTTCACTGGTTATTTGAGACATTGACAAGGGATAGTTCTAAAATAATGGACGGAGACAATGACAAGTTCAACATTAAGTTCAACATTAGTCCCAAAACTCAGACCTTTTTATTAATTAATGGGGCCATTTCATACAGAACCTGAACTCGCACTGACCTGGTATTTTCAGACATTTTCTTCCATCATGTAAAATATATGAGGTACATCTCGTGAAAGTTTTGCTCTAGCACTGCAGAGGTCCTGGGATAGCTTCTCAATGTCCTGAAAAGATGGGATCAGGTCATGTACTACTATATCACTGTTAGAATATATACAGTAGCCAAGCCACAAGGATGAGTGTACAGTCTTAGAAAAAAAGGTTCTATCTAGAACCTAAAAGTGTTCTTCGGCGGTACCCAATGAAGAACCCTTTGAAGAACACTTTTTGGTTACAGGTTGGATCGTTTTGGTTCCAGGTAGAACTCTTTTGGTTTACATGTAGAACCCTTTCCACAAAGGGTTCTACATGGAACCCAAAATGGTTCTACCTGGAACAAAAAAGGGTTTTACCTGGAACTAAAAAAGGTTCTCCTATGGGGACAGCTAAAGAACCCTTTGGAAAGGCTTTTTTCTAAGAGTGTACTCATCCCTGAGGGAAATGATCAAATATCCTTAGAAACATCACGGCATACAATCAAAGTGTCAAGCAAAAATGTTGGTGTTTTATGAAAGGATGAGCAAAGGTATGGGTGTAATCGTGCATTGGAATACTGTCGTAAATTTGGAAATACCAGTTAATGATTCGTAAATAACCACTTGAATGACTTTCCAAGTCGGATTTACAAGTGGGAAACTTGGGCCTGAATAAAGATACCCAGGTTTACGAGTTTCATGACAGACGTTTCACCTTTTCGATCAAAATGTGGTCTATCTAAAATCTCATTGAAGAGTATTTCAGACTTCAAAAGCACTTGAAATCATTAATTTCTTGTTTATGGCTTCACCAACTGGGAAGATTCTGAAGCCCACTCGAATGCATCATTAAACCTTTTTCCAAGATGATTGCCAAGAGGAAAGGTGGTTGTTGGAGAGATTTGATATTTGACAGAAGTATGTAAGTAGTACTATAATGAAAATAAGTAATTGTAAAAAGTAACCTCATACCCTTTAATTTTGCAAATGAGAATATGCAATCTCTCAGTATCCTCCCTCTCTCTGTCTCTCATCTACAAATGCAATTTGTGTACTCTTGATATTTTTAGGAGGAAAAATAATTTCACAGTCACTTTGGTGTGGTCTCGTCTCTATAGTCAAACCCAATAACTGTTTATATTGCGCTCACCTGCTTGGAATACCAATGAGGTTTCAAGGTCATTTTAGCCAAGGACATTTTATGCACTATTATGTATTCATGTTTATCTATAAATATTTTTTTAAGTTCCATGATTGAGAAGTGCAATATAATGCATGTTTAGATTTAATGCTGTATTATAATGTAATTTATCTCCTCATAATGTATCAATACATTCTTTACAACAAAGATTAATAACATATAGACAATTTGTGTGTGTGTGTGTGTGTGTGTGTGTGTGTGTGTGTGTGTGTGTGTGTCTGTGCGCGCGCGTGCGCGTGTGCGCGTGCGTGCGTGCGTATGCTTGTGTCTGTGTGTTTCAATCTGTCTGTGTGTGCTAGTATAATATTTTTACACAATACCTTGTACCCTCTGCTTCCTTCACTAACAATCTATCTCAAGCCCTGTTTATACCTGGTTCTAACTTGCGTCCTTTGTCCTGATCTTGTCCACATTCTGATTCTGTGTAGGTGCAGATCATTGTACACAAAGACTTCCTACATACTTATTATCATACCTTTAGATAATCTTATCAATACAATAGGAATCAAATCAAATCAAAGTTTATTTGTCACATGCGCCGAATACAACAGGTGTAGACCTTACAGTGAAATGCTTACTTACAGGCTCTAACCAACAGTGCAAAAAAGGTATTAGGTGAACAATAGGTAAGTAAAGAAATAAAAACAACAGTAAAAAGACAGTGAAAAACAGTAGCGAGGCTATATACAGTAGCGAGAACACATACAGACACTGGTTAGTCAGGCTGATTGAGGTAGTATGTACATGTAGATATGGTAAAAGTGACTATGCATATATGATGAACAGAGATTAGCAGTAGCGTAAAGAGGGGTTGGTGAGTGGCGGGTGGCGGGACACAATGCAGATAGCCCGGTTAGCCAATGTGATATATGATTAATTAACAGAGAGTAGCAGCAGTGTAAAAGAGGGGTTGAGGGGGGGGGGGGTGATTACTGGGCCGTACGCACTACCCTCCGTAGTGCCTTGCAGGCGGAAGATGAGCGATTGCCGTACCAGGCAGTGATGCAACCAGTCATGATGGTCTCGATGTTGCAGCTGTAGAACCTTTTGAGGATCTCAAGACCCATGCCAAATCTTTTTGCTCTCTTGAGGGGGAATAGGCTTTGTCGTGCCCTCTTCACGACTGTCTTGGTGTGTTTGGACCATTCTAGTTTGTTGGTGATGTGGACACCAAGGAACTTGAAGCCCTCAACCTGCTCCACTACAGCCCTGTTGATGAGAATGGGGGCACTCTCTGTCCTCTTTTTCCTGTAGTCCACAATCATCTCCTTTGTCTTGATTACGTTGAGGGATAGGTTGTTATTCTGGCACCACCCGGCCATGTCTCTGTCCTCCTCCCTATAGGCTTGTCGTTGTCGGTGATCAGGCCTACCACTGTTGTGTCGTCTGCAAACTTAATGTTGGTGTTGGAGTCGTGCCTGGCCATGCAGTCGTGGGTGAACAGGGAGTACAGAAGGGGACTGAGCACGCACCCCTGGGGGGCTCCAGTGTTGAATATCAGCGTGGCAGATTTGTTGCTACCTACCCTCACCACCTGGGGGCAGCCAGTCAGGAAGTCCAGGATCCAGTTGCAGAGGGAAGTGTTTAGTCCAAGGATCCTTAGCTTAGTGATGAGCTTTGAGGGTACTATGGTGTTGAACACTGAGCTGTAGTCAATGAATAGCATTCTTACATAGGTATTCCTCTTGTCCAGATGGGATAGGGCCGTGTGCAGTGCGATGGCGATTGCATCGTTTGTGGATCTATTGGGGTGGTAAAGTGGGTCAAGGGTGTCAGGTAAGGCAGATGTGACATGATCCTTAACTAGACTCTCAAAGCACTTCATGATGACAGAAGTGAGTGCTACGGGGCAATAGTCCTTTAGTTCAGTTACTTTTGCTTTATTGTGTACAGGAACAATGGTGGACATCTTGAAGCAAGTGGGGACAGCAGACTGGGATATGGAGAGATTGAATATGTCCGTAAACACTCCAGCCAGCTGGTCTACGCATGTTCTGATGATGCGGCTTGGGATGCCGTATGGTCCGGCAGTCTTGCGAGGGTTAACATGCCCAAATGTCTTACTAACGTCAGCCACAGAGAAGGAGAGCCCACAGTCGTTGGTAGCGGGCCGCGTTGGTGGCACTGTGTTATCCTCAAAGCGGGCGAAGAAGGTGTTTAGCTTGTCCGGAAGCAAGACGTCAAGTGTTCGCGACGTGGCTGGTTTTCCCTTTGTAGTACGTGATTGTCGGTAGACCCTGCCACATACGTCTCATGTCTGAGCCGTTGAATTGTGACTCCAATTTGTTTCTGTACTGACGTTTTTCCTATTTGATTGCCTTACGGAGGGAATAACTACACCGTTTGTATTCGGCCATATTCCCAGTCACCTTTCCGTGGTTCTATGCGATGGTTTGCGCTTTCTGTCTTGCACGAATGCTGCCATCTATCCAGGGTTTCTGGTTTGGGTAGGTTTTAATAGTCGCAGTGGGTACAACATCTCCTATACACTTTCTGATGAATAGTCACCGTATCTGTGTATTCGTCAATGTTATTCTCAGAGGCTACCCGGACATATCCCAGTCCTCGTGATCAAAACAATCTTGAAGCATTGATTCCAATTGGTCAGACCAGCATTGAATGGACCCTAGCACGGGTACTGAGTTTCAGCCTATAGGAAGGGAGGAGCAAAATGGAGTCGTGATCAGATTTACCGAAGGGAGGGCGGGGGAGGGCCTTATAGGCATTTTGAAAAGTTGAGTAGCAGTGGTCCAATGTTTTTTCAGAGAGAGTACTACAGTCAATGTGTTGGTAGAACTTCGGTAGCGTTTTCCTCAAATTTGCTTTGTAAAATCCCCAGCTACAATAAATGCGGCCTCAGGATACGTGACTTCTAGTTTGCATAAAGTCCAGTGTAGAGTGTAGAGGGCCGTCGTGGTATCGGCTTGATAAGGAATATACACGGCTGTGACTATAACCGAAGAGAATTCTCTTGGGAGGTCATACAGTCGGTATTTGTTGGGAGGTATTCTAGGTGGGGTGAACCAAAGGACTTGAGTTTCTGTATGTTATCACAATCACACCATGAGTAGTTAATCATGAAACATACACCCCCGCCTTTCATCTGCCCGGAGAGCTCTTTATTCCTGTCTGCGCAATGTACTGAGAACCCAGCTGGCTGTATGGACGGGGACATTATATCCCTAGTATGTTACATTCCCTGATCCAATTCGGGAATGTTATATTCCTGGTCGTAATGCTGGTGAGTTATTGCCGCTCTGATATCCAAAAGGTATTTCCGGCTGTAACTATTAACACCAAAAAATTCTGGCCTAATAATGTAAGAAATAACAAACAAAAAAACGAAATACTGCAAAGTTGCTTGGTAGCTAGAAGCAGAGCTGGCATATCTGTCAGCGCCATCAGTCTCCATCTGGTAATTACTAGTTAAGTCAGCCATGAATCCTCTTGTGAAAGCGTGTTGATTGTTTCTAGTCTGTCTGTTTATGGGTAACAGGGTTGACGAGTTATGCTCGACCGCTCAGTTTTACACTGCAAAACACCAGAAAATGGCCAAAAAGAGTAGAATCATCTCACCTGCTTTTACACTATGACTTGACTATTAGATAATTAATGTTTCTTTTGGAATAAATATTTTAAAAGGAATAGTTTCAATATATTAAAGCGAGTGTTCAGTTCACTTAACAGGGTTGACCTTAAAATGAGGGACAGAAGTAAATGAATCACTAATCACATTTAAAAAAAATAACCTTCAGAAATAACTGTCAAAGCAATGAAATAAGTAAGGCTTTACAATGATGGTGAAAAGTACTTTGGGGAGTTAGTGGGTTCAAATATTCCTAGGAGTCACAGAGGTTGCCCAGCGGGACATGTCAAAATGCTGAATTAATTCTCCATGTGGTCTATATTAAAGGGCACTTCATTTCATATATCAGGCTTTTTAAATCCAATACTGGTGCAGAATGTCTACTTAACATATCAAAGGGACATATCAAAGGGACGCAAAATACACACATTTTGTGGAACAACCCAGTACACGTTAACTTCTGCCCGTCGGACGTTGGTTGCAATATAATGTATGTTTGTAATCATTTAAATGCATTTAAATGCATGTTAGTGCTTTTGGTAGGATTTTGGTATGTGTCAAGTTCAATAAAAATGCATTTTGACAAAATATATTTTGTAGCGGTGGCAGCCTATTAGAAGACTCGTGGGCGTGGCATGTTGTGGGCTTTGTTTTAGTGCTCTTTGGCCTCCAATGAGATGGATTGTCATGTGTTATGTTGTGTTCTGTGATTAGAGGTTGAGTTCCTACACTGCCAGTTCTGCAGTCTTAATGACACTGACATAAGTGCTTGTGATGCCAAACAGCCTACTAAAGTTTCATTGTTAAGCCAGTCACCATTTCATTATGATATGATTTGTCCAATGTTGTGTATTTGCCATACATTTTAATAATTGTATTTATTTATTAACAAATACATGTTTATGCATGTTGGAATATATTTATACAATACATTTTAAAATATATTGATAAACACGTGAAAATTTATTCTAAAATAATGTAATTTGAAATACATGAAATAATAGGTTTTGATGCATTTTACATATTTTTATATATACTTTTTAAATACTGTTGGAATGTATTTAAAATGTAGGAAACGTATGGCTTCACTTCACAACCAATGGTAATCCAAAAACATATGTTCCCACAACATCCAAGGAACCAAATGTGCTAGCTGGGCTCTCCTCTCTCCTAATGACTTTGCGTGAATGTTTGCATTTTCCCAGGCCTATCTGCTAGGTTTCTTTTACTTTCAGTTGTAAGAGGTCTGTGGCTTATTTACCAGCCTTATCTACTGCCGGTGACGCTGTTTCTATTTCAGTAACCCTCTGAATGACACATATCCTCCTTTTAGAGATAAGCTGAAAAACATCTCTTTGAGAAAGGGAATAGTTGCACACAAAAAAAATCTGTATTTTTTTGGGTTGTTGTTTAGTGTTGTTGCTGCAGGGTTCTCACACAAGCTGATTCGAAAACATGTTGTCATGCCACTTTAGAGTTGGTTGTCACATGGTTGTTATCATTGTAACAGGGTTTATGTCGGGGTAGTGTCAGGACATTTCAGATAAAGACTCGCTATCTACTTTAGAGGTCCACTATGGCAGATAATTTCAAGTTGTTAAGCATCTCTATTTCTCACTGTTCTCTGTCCCTCTATCTGTTCTGTCTTTTTCTCTCCCTCCCCCACTTCCTCACTCTTCCTATAAAGTGCACTTGGTCAAACAATCCATTTCCTACCACAAGCTTTTGCAGCAGGGCCTGCTTTGTTTGACCACGGATATTATTTGAACAGGACCCATTGTGAAACATGAATCGCTTCTTGGATACTTTTGAATACATGAATAGCTTAATGCAAATGATCGGCCTGCTACTTCTATCACCTTAGTTAACCCATTGGCTCTACGTTTGCCGACCTCGGTTTGATCTTCCATGTTTGAGGCCTTGGGATGCATCCCAAAACGTCACCCTGTTCCCTATGCACTACGTTGGACCAGAACCCTATGGGCCCCTTTGGAACGTAACCCAAGTCTCCAGTTCTCATCAGAGGCAGGTCTGTGGTCATTAATCAGATCAATGTGTGACTGAACACACACTTTAAAAAAGCTCTGGCGATCAATACACCGTATACACAGAGATGAAAGGCTTGGGCACTGAGGCCTTGGCCGTGGACTCAGGGTGTTGATAAAGTTATCGCAGGCCTTAACTTTCCGATTACACAGAAGGGTTGGTAGCTCTTTACATCGGGGTTTTTTAATATATTTTTTGAACATGATTTTTCAGTCACTCCATTGGTTTTTGACTTCAAGGTCAAATTAATTACACTTGTCTTTGATTCTGCCTTTAATTTCCTAAGTTGCAGAATCATGCCCTCTATTAAACAAACATTATCTGTTAGAATATGTTATAAATAAATTCATTATAAATGTGATATTTTTGAGAAACACATTGTAAACAAAAACACACTTTGTGAATACTAACACGATGTAATGGTGTCATTACATTGCGACACCTTCACTACGACGTCATCTCAACCAGCCATGCCCACAGCGGAAGCCTTCTTCGACTGTATTCTAACACAGCCAAGCTTTACTCACCAAGCAGGAGCCCTACATAAACGCGTCTCTCACCCACAATCAGCTTCTCAGTTCCATCCTGACTCTGTGTGACATTCTCCCTCTCTGTCAGACGTGGGGGGATGCAAATTTCAGCATGCCAGCTTTAGTCGCTCAGCTGCAGTCTACCACAGTCACTGTTACTTACTGTCAGTGAGCATCCTCCTTGTGACGTGGGTAATCTTAGGCCGGGTGTCAGAAGACCCATTCTTTCTTTCAACATGTTATTTGGCTCATTGAAAAAAATTATAATCACGAGAAATGACTTTTAATTTAGGGACGGTAAATTACTTTTAATTTAGGGAGGGTAAATTACAGGACTGGTACAACATCTAAAAATGGTGTGTTTAGTATAGAGTTTGATCTATAGCAATATGCCTAATGATGTTAAAGCTGAGTGTTCTACAATAGTACATATTGTATGTAATCCTTTCCCTCATGTTGGTGTGTAGACACACAACGGAGGGCTACCTAATGCTTTTGTGCAGGTTCTGGATAACAAAGTGTAATTCATTTAGAAAGGAGTACCACAAGGTACTATTCAAAGGCCTGCTCTGTTCACCATTTATATAAATGACAGCTGTGAATAAGTATAAACTCCACATATACCAATGACAATGTTGTACATGCATCCATTAACCTAAGATGTATGTTCCCACATAGCTCTTAAAGGGATAGTTCACCCAAATTACGAAATGGCATATTGGTTTCCTTACCCTGTAAGCAGTCTATAGACAAGGTATAACAGTAATCCATGCTTAGCATTTTTTTTTTATTAGCATTTTTCATGCATCATCTTCAAATCATCTATAAGTGACTTTGTTGGGCTTCACAATCAATTTGAGATACTTTAGGATGATTTGGACATGATGCCCAAAAAATGCTACAACGCTAGCATGTGGAAACAGTGCCAGGGAAACTGAACCAAAGCATGAATTGCTGTCATACCTTGTCTATAGACTGCTTACGTAAGGTAAGGAAACCAATTTGTAATTTTGTAACTTGGGTGAACTATCCCTTTAACTATCCAGCAGGCTTTTTACACAGTGCTTTAAAACCTTCATAAAACGTTGAAACTGCATTGCAGCTGTGTTGTGAAAATGTAATTTGTTAGCCAGTTTGTCACGTGGATATGTAATGTAGTTTAGAAAGCTTAGCTCCTTGGTAACAGGAAGCATACCAGTGCTTAGTGGGTCCTGATGAGAATGAATGAGTGTTTTATGTTCAGTGACAGTTCATACAGTACAGCTAGGGGGACATATACCATAGAATCTAAAGTATTACAATTTCTGAGTTACTATTTTCTGTGAGAGCTGATGCATTCAAAGGTTAAACAAGAAGCTTAACAGTGTTAAATAGTTCTGATGGTAATTAAGGGTTCAAATGGGTTCACTGATACAGCACAAATATGGGCACATCAACAAAATATAAAGCTTACCGATGAATGACTTATTACTTTCGGTGAGAACTGATGTTATTATGCATTCACACTGTAAGCTATGCCTTGTGATCCTTTCACTCCTCGGATAACCGCTGACATTATTTAGATGATTCATGGCATTTAGCGGAAGCCCTCCCAATCCTTCTGTAAATGTTACATTAGTTCAACAAGGGTGGTGTCATAGCTGTGTGTGCAGGATCTCAGGAGAGACACATGCTGCATCCTGCCCGCAACAGTGTGGAATGCAGTTAGTGGATGAATTTAAACGTGAATAAATGTGTTCATTCTGATTCAAAGCTTCCCCATATGGATCAATTACTCAATCAAGCTAAAAAAAATATATACATTTTCACTTGGATCGTAGACCTGCAATGATAGAGGTGTGCAATGATGTGTGTGTGTGTGTGTGTGTGTGTGTGTGTGTGTGTGTGTGTGTGTGTGTGTGTGTGTGTGTGTGTGTGTGTGTGTGTGTGTGTGTGTGTGTGTGTGTGTGTGTGTGTGTGTGTGTGTGTGTGTGTCCATTAAAATGAACCATGACCAATTTCTCCATACGTTTTTGAAAAACTTGTGATATGTGATACAATGTTGTTAGCAATAGAACCACTCCCAAATCGACCTACATACGGTGTTTAGAGCTTGTTATAGAAGTTGTTTGGAGATAGGGGACTCTATCCATACTTTCTGTTTCTGCTTTTCCCTTTGGCGGTCACACGTCTGCCCTCTCCTCCTCTCCTCCTCCCCCTCCTCTCCTCCTCTCCTCCTCTCCTCCTCTACTCCTGTCCCCACTTTGACGAACGCCCTGTGACTTCATTAAGGTGGTGAGACTAGATAGAGTTTGACTGGAGCCCTTTTCAACCAGGGTGCAGCTGCAGGAAATGAACAGAACTTTGTATTTGTTCTCAACCACAAAGTTTGCTCCCTTCCTCTCTCTGCTTATCAAGGGTGTTACCAAGGTGTTGCAAGGTGTTCTTGTGGGGACACAGCCAAAATCAATACTCTGTTGCTCTGCGTTGATAATTACGTTGTGTGCTATGTCTGAGACAATAACAACGGATGAGAATGATGAAGAGATAGTCAATGCTATAATAGAGATTTTGCAAATGGCATCATTCTATCAGAGATCAAATTAATCCTTGCCAATACTTATCTTTAATGATCATATTATACTTATTGCCTTGTAGATATAAAACCAAACATACATCATCCTGACTGGCTGCAACGGCGGATGAACCTATGGAATGGTTCACGTTAGGTGATTTAGATCGAACAATATGTCAACGTCTGCTGATGCGCCCATGTTACACACTTCTAACAGATTTAGGATCTTAATTTGACCAGTTTCTCACAGCAGGAAAATAATCCTGCACCAACAGGAAATGTGAATTATTGAGTGGATTATAATTAACGGACAATTTTGTAGGGGTTGATACATTTTATTTATGGCAAATCAAGTCCTGCAACAACATGGTGATCAAATTAAGATCCTACATGTTCCACAGCTCGGTTCAATGGGTTCCAATTGAAGCGGCAGGCAGCCTAGTGGTTAGAGGGTTGGGTCGAATCCCTGAACTGACAAGGTACAAATATGTTGTTCTACCCCTGAGCAAGGCAGTCAACCCACTGTTCCCTGGGTGCTGAAGATGTAGCTGTTGATTATGGCAGCCCCCCGCTCCTCTCTGATTCAGACGGGTTGGGTTAAATGTGGCAGACACATTTCAGATACAAATTAAAAGCTGGTGTCCATTGGTACACACACTACTCAGGGAGAGAGAGACTAGGTATCCCCATGTTCAAAGGGGACCTCATGGGTCCTCAATGTAAAGGAATGTGTCTTTTTAAGGAAAATATTCTATATAATTTCAAAATAACTGATGTTGTTGGGTGATGTCAGTCATCAACTCCTTGTAACTGAGGCTGTCCTAATATGGACGCCGTACTCACACGTACTTCATTAAATCTGCTGGGTTTGAGAGATGCAAATGAAAGCCAACGTCTATTGGTACACACACCACTGAGCGAGAGAGAGCGAGAGAGAGAGAGAGAGAGAGAGAGAGAGAGAGAGAGAGAGGAGAGAGAGGAGAGAGAGGAGAGAGATAGAGAGTGAGAGAGAGAGAGGGGAAAGAGAGCGAGAGTGAGAGAGAGAGGGGAAAGAGAGAGAGAGAGAGAGAGAGGAAAGAGAGAGAGAGGCGAAAGAGAGAGGGGAGAGAGAGAGAGATGAAAGAGACAGAGAGCAAGAGAGAGAGAGAGAGAGAGAGAGAGAGAGAGAGAGAGAGAGACTGCGAGTGATAGACCTAGAGAGAGAGTAGTCTGAGTGCCTAGCTGCTGTCTCACAACAGATTGGTTAATTCATATGTGGATAATGAGCTAGAGGGATGGGGGAGAGAGAGAAGGATGGGGGAGAGAAAGATAACCAAAAAAAACGGGTCACAACTCTTGCAGCTCTGTCGGGCGCCTAATTGACAAACAAACAAACCAAAACAAAGCCAAAGTCTTCTCATGCTTTGTTGGTTTCAAAAAAGCTTTCGACTCAATTTGGCATGAGGGTCTGCTATATAAACTGATGGAAAGTGTTGTTGAGGGAAACACATACAACATTATAAAATCCATGTACACAAACAACAAGTGTGTGGTTAAAATTGGCAAAAACACACATACTCTTTCCACAGGTACTAATTGGCGAGGGCACTAGGAAAGTCTGCAGCACCCGGCCTCACCCTACTAGAATCTGAAGTCAAATGTCTACTGTTTGCTGATAATCTGGTACTTCTGTCACCAACCAAGGAGGGCCTACAGCAGCACCTAGATCTTCTGCACAGATTCTGCCAGACCGGGGCCCTGACAGTAAATCTCAGTAAGACCAAAATAACGGTGTTCCAAAAAAGGTCCAGTCGCCAGGACCACAAATACAATTTCCATCTAGACACCGTTGCCCTAGAGCACACAAAAAAACTATACATACCTTGGCCTAAACATCAGCGCTACAGGTAACTTCCACAAAGCTGTGAACAATCTGAGAGACAAGGCAAGAAGGGCCTTCTACGCCATCAAAAGGAACATAAAATTCTACATACCAATTAGGATCTGGCTAAAAATACTTGAATCAGTTATATAACCAATTGCCCTTTATGGTTGTGAGGTCTGGGGTCCGCTCACCAACCAAGATTTCACAAAATGTGACAAATACCAAATTGAGACTCTGCATGCAGAATTCAGCAAAAATATTCTCCGTGTACAACGTAGAACACCAAATACTGCATGCAGAGCAGAATTAGGCCGATACCCACTAATTATCAAAATCCAGAAAAGAGCCGTTAAATTCTACATCCACCTAAAAGGAAGAGATTCCCAAACCTTCCATAACAAAGCCATCACCTACACAGAGATTAACCTGGAGAAGAGTCCCCTAAGCAAGCTGGTCCTGGGGTCCTGTTCACAAACACAAACAGGAGCAGGAGCATAATTTATAAAAAAGGTTCTTAGGCTTATACTTGAACTTAGTTGTAAGATCATTTCCGACGGAGTGCTTACGTTCGATTCATAAAAGATACTGAGCATAAAAAACCTTGCTCACACAGCTTCTACAAAGCCCATTAGTAACTTACGCACCTGTGATCTTTAAATCTCAAACTAACTTAAAATTGACAGCACCTGAATGTGCCTTACAATCAGCGATTTCCCCTTATAGAATGCTAGCACAAATGAGGCTTTAGTCAGGAATAACCATGGACTAAAAGAGAAAAGCAAACTTTTTGGAAGACGGGATCACTTGTGGAAGGATGCGGCTGAATGATGGCTGTGATATACCCGACCTGTCACTCATTTCCCTCTGGAATGTCCCAGTAGCGAGGAGTTCCAGATTGGACAATACTTGGACATATACGGGTACGGCATGATTACAGCATGTCTTCCTTTTCAGATTATGGGCTAAATCCGAACACAAATCTAACAGGACATTTATTGGGAGACGATAGCGATTCATAAGCCATGGATCATCATGCGCAAAGGAGTCCTTACGGTCTCTGAAACCTCTCTCCCTTCTAAAAGCACTGTTTTCAATGTCTTCCAATAACGCAAGAACAGCCATGGTTACTTTTTCTAATTTGATACACTATTTATAGAACATCGCATCCTGTTTTTAATTCAAAACACTTTGTGTCTGGCAGTTAATTCCTCACACCTTTAATTGATCATTCCTAACAAATTGTTCATAAAGCTAATGCAAAGTTCACCACAGGCTTGGATGCATATGCGTCCCAAACTGCAATACCGCTACACAACCAGCAGGAACATCACTTACGTCAAGTCTAGACTTTGCGTAGAGATAAGTTAATTTCCACGCCAAAGTAAGGTTTTATAAATATATGTGGTTTTCTGCGTAAGTCATACTTAAGATCAAAATTTATCGTAAGTCCGTTTTATAAATGAGGCCACAGGACAGCAATACAATGAGACCCAAGCCAATCATGAGAAAACAAAAGATAATTACTTGACACTTTGGAAAGAATTAACAAAGAAACTGAGCAAACTAGAATGCTATTTGGCCCTAAACATATATTACACAGAGGCAGAATACCTAACCACTGTGACAGACCCAAAATTAAGTAAATCTTTGACTATGTACAGACTCAGTGAGCATAGAGTTGCTATTGAGAAAGGCAGACCTGGCTCTCAAGAGAAGACAGGCTATGTGCACAATGCCCACAAAATGAGGTGGAAACTGAGCTGTACTTCCTAACCTCCTGCCAAATGTATGACCATATTAGAGACACATATTTCCCTCAGATTACACAGACCCACAAAGAATTCGAAAACAAATTCAATTTCGATAAACTCCCATATCTATTGAGTGAAACCCAACAGTGTGCAATCACAGCAGCAATATTTGTGACCTGTTGCCACAAGAAAAGTGCAACCAGTGAAGAAAAAACACCATTGTAAATACAACCTATATTTATGTTTATTTATTTTCCCTTTTATACGTTAACTATTTGCCCATCGTTACAACACTGTATATAGACATAATATGACATTTGAAATGTCTTCCTTATTTTGGAACTTCCTGTGAGTGTAATGTTTACTGTAAATTATTTATTGTTTATTTCACTTTTTTATTATCTATTTCCCTTGCTTTGGCAATGTAAACATATGTTTCCCATGCCAATAAAGCCCCTTGAATTTAAATTGAACTGAAAGAGAGAGAGTGAGGGGGGAGTGAGAGGGGGAGGGGAAGAGAGCTCTGAACCACACAGAGAGAGGGAGAGAGGGGGGAGAGAGGGAGGGAGGGGAAGAGAGCTCTGAACCACACAGAGAGAGAGAGTGAGGGGGGAGAGAGGGAGGGAGGGGAAGAGAGCTCTGAACCACACAGAGAGAGGGAGGGAGGGGGAGAGAGGGAGGGAGGGGAAGAGAGCTCTGAACCACACAGAGAGAGGGAGAGAGGGGGGAGAGAGGGAGGGAGGGGAAAGAGCTCTGAACCACACAGAGAGAGGGAGGGAGGGGGAGAGAGGGAGGGAGGGGAAGAGAGCTCTGAACCACACAGAGAGAGAGAGTGAGGGGGGAGAGAGGGAGGGAGGGGAAGAGAGCTCTGAACCACACAGAGAGAGGGAGAGAGGGGGGAGAGAGGGAGGGAGGGGAAGAGAGCTCTGAACCACACAGAGAGAGGGAGGGAGGGGGGAGAGAGGGAGGGAGGGGAAGAGAGCTCTGAACCACACAGAGAGAGGGAGAGAGGGGGGAGAGAGGGAGGGAGGGGAAGAGAGCTCTGAACCACACAGAGAGAGGGAGAGAGGGGGGAGAGAGGGAGGGAGGGGAAGAGAGCTCTGAACCACACAGAGAGAGGGAGGGAGGGGGGAGAGAGGGAGGGAGGGGAAGAGAGCTCTGAACCACACAGAGAGAGGGAGAGAGGGGGGAGAGAGGGAGGGAGGGGAAGAGAGCTCTGAACCACACAGAGAGAGGGAGAGAGGGGGGAGAGAGGGAGGGAGGGGAAGAGAGCTCTGAACCACACAGAGAGAGGGAGGGAGGGGGGAGAGAGGGAGGGAGGGGAAGAGAGCTCTGAACCACACAGAGAGAGGGAGGGAGGGGGGAGAGAGGGAGGGAGGGGAAGAGAGCTCTGAACCACACAGAGAGAGGGAGAGAGGGGGGAGAGAGGGAGGGAGGGGAAGAGAGCTCTGAACCACACAGAGAGAGGGAGGGAGGGGGGAGAGAGGGAGGGAGGGGAAGAGAGCTCTGAACCACACAGAGAGAGAGAGTGAGGGGGGAGTGAGAGGGGGAGGGGAAGAGAGCTCTGAACCACACAGAGAGAGGGAGGGAGGGGGGAGAGAGGGAGGGAGGGAGGGGAGAGATTTTGAAAACATCCCATAAACCACAAAATCCTGTGCAACACAGTGCAGGGCAAGACGCCCAGTCAAGCCCATTGTTTCTGCAACAAAGTTTCCGGTTCCATCCATTGCGGAGCAGAGTGCTAGAGTGGCAAATCCGGACATTCCATTAGCTGGCTCAGACATATGGTTGTTCTGTACGCAACCAGAGCAATACAGTTACACCCCAAAACTACAGTATTACTGCTGTATAGAGTAGTACCGATGTAGGATAGATAGACACTTACAGTGCCTTCAGAAAGTATTCACACCCCTTTACTTTTTCCACATTTTGTTGTGTTACAGCCTGATTTAAAATGGATTAAAAATAGATTTTGTGTCACTGGTCTGCACACAATACTCTATAATGTCAAAGTAGAATTATGTTTTTCGAAAAGCTGAAATGTCTTGAATCAATACGTTTTTAACTGCTTTGTTACGGCAAGCCTAAATAAGTTCAGGAGTAAAACTTTTCTTAACAAGACATAATAAGTTGCATGGACTCATTCTGTGTGCAATAATAGTGTTTAACATGATTTTTGAATGACTACCTCATCTCTGTACCCCACACATACAATTATCTGTAAGGTCCCTCAGCCGAACACTGAATTTCAAAACACAGATTCAACCAAAAAGACCAGGGAGATTTTACAATGCCTTGCAAAGGCACCTATTGGTAGATTGGTCAAAATAAAAAAAAGCAGAGAATGAATATCCCTTTGAGCACGGTGAAGTCATTAATTACACTTTGGATGGTGTATCACTACACCCAGTCACTACAAAGATACAGGTGTCCTGTCCTAACTCAGTTGCCAGAGAGGAAGGAAACTGCTCAGTGATTTCACCTTGGTGACATTAAAACAGTTACAGAGTCTAGTAGCTGTGAAAGAAGAAAACTGAGGATGGATCAACAATATTGTAGTTACTCCACAATACTAACCTAAATGACAGAGTGAAAAGATGGAAGCCCGTACAGAACAAAAATATTCCAAAACATGGATCCTGTTTGCAATAAGGCACTAAAGTAAAACAGCTGAAAATGTGGCAAAGAAATTCCCTTTACATCAAATAAAATGTTATTGGTCACATATGCATATTTAGCAGATGTTATTGTGGGCATAGCGAAATGCTTGTAAATGCTTTAAGTCCTGAATACCAAGTGTTATGTTTGTGGAAAATCCAACACAACACATCACTGAGTACCACTCTTCATCTTTTCTAGCATTGTGGTGTCTGCATCACGTATGGGTATACTTGTCATCTGCAAGGACTAGGGATTTTGATTTTGTTTAAAAATAAACGGAATAGAGCTAAGCACAGGCAAAATCCTAGAGGAAAACCTGGTTCAGTCTGCTTTCCATGAGACACTGTGAGACAAATGTACCTTTCAGCAGGACAATTACCTAAAACACAAGGCCAAATATACAGTGGAGTTGGTTACCAATACAACATTGAATGTTCCTGTATGACCTAGTTACATTTTTGACTTAAATCGACTTGAAAATCGATGACAAGACTTGAAAATGGCTGTCTAGCAATGATTAAAAACTAACTGAGAGCTTGAAGAATCAAAAAATAAATAATGTGCAAATATTGTACAATTCATGTTCGCAAAGCTTTTAGAGACTTACATGTATTCTGACATGTATTGACTCAGGGGTGTGAATACTTATGCAAATTAAATATTAAATTAGATATTTCTGTATTTCAAAACTTTCTTAAAACACGTTTTCACTTTTGTCATTATGGGATATTACGTTCAGATTGATGAGAAGAAACATCTCTGTAATCCATGTTGAATTCAGGCTCTAACACAACAAAATGTGGAATAGGTCAAGAGGTATGAATACTTTCTGAAGGCAACGTATAAGCCTTTAAAAGTCCATAACTCAGTGAAACCAATAAATACCCTACGTGAGCTTTCGTCCTTTATTCTGCAAATGTCAAGTAACTTCATGACAGCATTAAGAAAGAAAGATGAAGACAGAAAGTTGCTAGACGTGTTCTGGAATGTGCTGTAAGGGTGCGGCGTCAGTATCACTTCAGAGGAAGTGCTACTTTACCTCTGTGTGCCAAACAACATGATTGGGCAGGTCAGGGTGTTCCAGGTATGCAGTCAAGTATCAGTCTGATTTATGTACAATACCTAAAGTCTTCCAGCCATGGGAAATGCGTAGATGATTTCAGAGTTATTCTAAGTCAGATTTCTGTACAGTTTAGCATTTTGTATTTTGATATTTATTAGGATTCCCAATTAGTTGCTGCTGAGGCAACGGCTACTCTTCCTGGAGTCCAAACAGGAAACAACATAACAAATCAAATAAATAATATACATAAATACACACACATTTACATTGCAATTTAGTCATTCAGCAGACACTCCCATCAAAAGTGACCCACGGCTAGTGCATTTATCTTAAGATAGCCAGCCGAGACAACCACACATCACAGCTGTAACCCAACCACGTATCACATGCATAATACAATACATACTACAATGAAAAATACAATACAAAATGCATAAACATTTCTGTGTGGCTCTTCACAGTCCCCGTCCTGCCATAAGGTGGTCTTTTTTCTGGTGTTTGAATCTGGTTTTATTGCTTGCTTGAGTTATCTGGGGTGGCAGAGAGTTCCATGTAGTCATGGTTCTATTTAATACTGTGCGTTTCCCAGCCTCTGTTCTGTACCTGGGGACTGTCATACCGATGAGTGTCCGAACTGTGTGCCAGTTCATCATTTCTCATCATGTATGCATTATGCAATGCTTTTGCAAGGGCACTGATCGGATATGTTCGGATATGACACTATGTTAAAGTCAAAGTGTTTAAAACTGAAGGGAAATAATGTAAATGCCTCATCCATTGTCAGCCTTTTTAGTGGGTATGTTCTTAACTCTAAGGTGGCTTTCTCTCCTCATCTCCTTTTCCTTCATGTGAACTGTCCTAATTGAACTGGACAGGCGATAATTCTTTCACATGTCCTGTCCCCTCAGGTTAGTACAGATGAAGGGTAGGACACAAGGAGAAGAAGCCACTTAGACTATTGAGAGGCACCCCATTGAAATGAACCCAATAGCAATGGCATATCATTCCGCATTCCCATCAACTGATGTCAGTCATTGTTTCATCACCATTTACTGTAAGGTTTCATTGTACTATGGAATCCATGAAAGGCTTATGTATCATCCCATATCCTGAAAAAAGAAAAGAAAAAAGACATGCAGAAATGATCCCTCTAGTCATTCAGAAAGGCATCCAAAGTGAATGTGTCAAATTAAAACATGTCTTGGCAGTTGGCGGAAGAGAGTGACTTATTGTAACTGCAAAACTGAAGCAAGAAGTATTGGAACACTACTGTAGCTAAGCCAGATATATTTTGACACAGTTTATGATAAACTTATCTTGATCCACAATCCTATCCATGACCTTTCTGATCCAGAGATATCGGCACGCATGTACAGCACGGAATGCTCTTCTAATGTACTCAAGTATACCCACATAGCAGTCAAAAGAAAAGCATAACAAATGTCCATTCAAGCACAAAACAATTATACGATGAAACAAGGACTAAACACAAACACTAGCATACAGTAGGCTATTCAGTATGATGTAATGGGGCTATGGAGTATGGTGTCCATATTAGGACAGCCTCGGTATTGACACTGTAATGGGGGGCCTAATGATACATCATTGAAAGACAGTTCACAGGCCAGGGTCACTCTGAAAGTTGAAGGATAGTCAGAATAGAGAAATGCATTGCTACGTACAGTACACCAAGGCGTGAGTCATGACATAATAGTCGGACTTGGTTTCCGAGTCCGTCCGTCCGTCTATATGGATTTTAGGACATAGGGGTAGACTCCATGACGCTTGCTGTTTGTATATAGGATATAAGAGGAGATTATGGCCATGGATGGCAGATGGACATGTTTTGTAAGATTGTGTGAGTCATGGACTTCAGATGGTGTTCGCTCCTTTGTGATGGCAGGGAATTGGGAAGTTATTTATCTTATAACTTGTCCTTGTAGTAAAAATGATGTGGGTAAAACATGAATGAAAAGTGTGAATCTCGTAGCACCATTCGGTGCAAAAACTAGCTGAACCCAGTTGCGGCCCACTTTCTGGAAGCGAAGCACTCGATTTCGTCTCTACGTTATATCGGCATCGAACATGTCACCCTCCCGAGGAGAGGGGGTGACCACGACAATTTATTGTTAAAACAAGAGGCTAAATCTTTAATTTAAAGACCCTTGCTCCTTTCGGTCTCAACGTAGACTTTGATCTGAAGCCATTCTTGTGATTTTTGTGATTTTGCTATTCATTGTAAATGTTTGTAGGCTTATGTAGCCAAATTGTATCTATGATCGCATGGTATCCATTCATGTTTTTTGTATGTTCTATTTATATCTTAAAATTAACCAATGATATCAGGCCACACCCGGCCATGATTACAGACACCTGTGTGTGTCCTTTAACACTATAGAAACGAGTGACCCGCAGCGTTTGTCATTGTACTCTGATGAAGACAGCTTGTCTGTCATAACGTTGGTTATTCGGTTATTAAATGATTGCATCTGCTCTCCTTGAGTGTGCGGCTCTCCTTCTCTTTTTTAAGGGAATTGGAATGAATCCATATCCTCTGGACCCATCTCTTTCTGATTCTCCATTTTTTTTTTCTCCCATTTACATAAGAGTTGGCACACTTGGATGGATTGCCATTTTGGGCTCATCTGTGGAAAGCTGAGACTCTCACAAGACTCATCTGAAGGTCCCTGTTACCAGTTTACATTTTTTTATGGAAGTACTAGAGATGGAGATAAAGTAGTTTTGTGTCTAAAATAATAGGATAAATACATGTTAAAAACAATGATCTTTCTTATATCTCTCAGCTATAGGATATAGGACAGACACTTCAGAACAAACATCCTCTAGTTTTTTTATTTGGACTATCTGTTGTTCCATGTAGTGAATCTGTTCTTCAATGCGTTTCTTTTGAATAATAGCAGTAATGGCAAATTTAATGTTTCATTAAATAAGTTATATATATATATATTTATACCTTAAGAAGTCTTAAAAATCAAATAGCTAAATGCTTCTTGGTATGACCATCTTAAAGCAATTTCATTTGTTAGCTTAAAAGGCCCTCCCCTAGAGGGTTACGGGTTGATGCAAACAAACGTATTGTACAGAGATAACACTGTAACTGCCGCATGTCGGACATTTCGCTAAAACACTCACAGAACTGTCTCATGAAAGGGACTTCAAAGCGTGAGCTCCTTATGGACTAACACTTCCATGGACTCCAGGGAGAGTAGATGCTGCTTCTGCAAAAGCTAATGGAGATCTAAATAAACAAATAAATAAACACGTTCAGTAGGCCTACGTCTTCTTCAACCACCCAGGTTAATGACAGCTATTCAATAAGGTAAAGGTTGTTCCATGTATCAGGCATTGCAGGCTGTTCTTCTGTCAGTTTCTCTGAGGTCTTCTGTGGCCCATGGGCTTCAATCTGCTGCTCCCATGTCAAAAGTAGAGAGTGATTTCTAGGAGCAGCACACTACTCTGAAAAAATGGAGACCCTTGTCTGAAGTGATGAAATGGCTCATACTAAGAACAGGCCTAGCTTGTGGTCGACAGGTCAGAAGACAAGGTAAGACCAGACAAGGGAAGAAAGTGTTTTAGTTGACCAATGGGATCAAGGTTCATCAAATTGAATAACTACTGGGTGTTAGCCAATTGTGATGCCTGGAAGCAGCTCTAGTCAAGACAACACCACTAATATAATGCATTTGACAGAATGGTGTGAAATGTTTGTCTGCACAAAAATGTTAACACAACCATTGTTTAACTCTTTTTGTCGGAAAAGGTCTCTGCTCTAAATCAGTTGTCCAACTTCAGTGTGTACGGGTCCAATGGTGGTTTTAGAAATGTGCTTCATCACTAGGGTATCACTGTAGTAGGAGAAAACAAGTATGGCATGAACTGTTAATGACAAAAAGTGATTGAAAGCGTCTTGAAAAAACGATGGCATCACACTGGAAGGAGATAGAGATACATGCCCATGACGTATACAGAGCAGGCAAAGCAGAACAGGGTACTATCTCAGAAAGCACCCTATCAAAATGTAATTCCCTGCCTATTATTCTGCAGAGATGCACACAGAGGGCCAACAATATAACATGAAACAGTGAATATCACTTATTTTGTTAATTCATTCTAATTAGATCATCTGGACCCTTACTCATTTTGGACAAAGTGGCCTGGATTTCACACAAACAGACAAGATGGAGTGGAGGCTCCTGTCGCCCCTGCTGTTCGACCACACAGCCTCCAGGCCTCAGTTTTTTCTTCCCGGGAAATTCTCCATCAAAACTAAGTGAAGAGTTGCCAACTGGAATGGCTTTTTGAAAGAGAAACATGTTCTCAAGGAGAGAAAAAAAGTTCAGTTGACATGGAAACCAAATGACATAATTTCCCTCGCAAATTCCATTACTTGTCTTGTTGCCCTGGTTTACTTTCACACTCATGTAATGTCCTTTTGTATACCAACGAAGGTGTAGCCGTACGTTCAGCTCTGGCAGGCCTTGGAGTTATGTAACCACTGTTGGTACAGTCTCTGCAGCAAGATCCTTTTCTTCCATTCCACTTAATATCCCTCCATAACAGTCCTTCACAGTGGAGGACTCTACTCCATAAATCTCTCTTTGTACAGTGTGAAGGCTTCCAAGGCCAAACAGAAGTCTGTACTTGTTAAACTGTACATCTAACCTGGTGACATTATTTTGCACAACTTGACACCACTCTGCCAAGAACCAACCAACTATAACAACTTTGTTTTATCCAACGGTCTATTGTCACAGAAGTGACATTATGTAACTCTTTTAACACCATGCTGCCAATTATCAACCTTCACTCTATAACATCCTTGTTTTATGCAACGGTCTGTATATTGTTAACATGCGCCATTCCATTATGTCTTGTAGTTTGTTTTTAGTTAAATGGGTTGTTGGGAACACCAACCCAACCTGGTCTTCACACCCTCTGCTCTGTGAGTGAAGACAGGATATCCACTGACAAGGCTGAGGATGTATTCACACAGTGCACCGCTGTTTCCTTTCAGCAATTTCACTCAGTATGTATGCTATGGCGGAACCTGTCCAAGCTAAATGATTAATGGGGTTGAAATGGCTAATGATGGTGCAGAGGCTGCAGAATCCAGGTCTCTAGAAAAATAATTGAGCTGAAAAGACATCCAGGTTTTCTTTTCTGAAAGTCTTCTACAATGACCCGTCTCGCTCATGAGAAATGCTATTATTGCTGCTCGGCAACACATTGGTCCAGTATGTCAAAGAAAAAAGCACTTACCTTGCTAACAGTGCTTAATGTCAGCCATTTGAGTTCCATGTACAAAACCAGAAACCCATTGGTAAAGAGAAGCATGAATTTTGGATTTAATTTGACTTCATAACCTTTAAGTTTCCAGTGAGAAACAGGTGTGTTTCTAATAATAAAATCCCTCTTGAAGTGATGTTTAGCAAGTCAAGAAGCCTTGCTGATGCTTTTAGTCTTTAAAAACAGAGAAGTTAACTTCAAGGCAGTGTGGATAAGTCCCTGTGGATTGAGTATGCGTGCTAAGTGGAGAACGGCTGGTTGGAAATAGCAAAATAAATGCGAGTGTAGAACCACATACTGCAGAAAGCTTTATTTAATGGTATATTGTGAGCAACAGCTGCTGTAGTTGAATGCATTGTACAGCTAGCTACTGTGTGTGGGCTACATGGAGAGAGTAAGACCTGTAAATCAATCAAGGTCCTGACAGAAAATATTCATCATAAGTTGATGTTTGACTAGTAGGCCTAACCCAGTCAAGTCATAGCTACGTGATCATTTAATTGGTCTGGATATAGAGGCAGATATAGATAGAATTGTCAGAAAAACACTAAAAATAAACTATTTTAGATGAGCTGTACACTATTGAAGTCCACCATTTTCTGCTATCGAGTTTTATATGGAGGCTGCCCATCCAAATTGGGTTTAGACCAGCTTAAGGAACACACATGCTTGATAATAATTAAATGGGACCGCAAACAATAACTAATTCCCTTGGTTGGTAACCACAATATTTTATATGGACATAATCTAAATTGGTAGATCATAATAACAGAGAACTGTGGGAGAGTAAAGACAGAACTATGACTGCAACATCATTATGATTTAATGAAAAACATGACATTTAAAACAGCATCAGTCACAAAATATATACAAAGAGGGTTTGTTTATTAAATAAATACTGCACCATGTAATAAATTAATCTATTCATGTACACTATGTGAAATGGCATTGGTCCTTGAAGGTCCTCTGTTTCTCTACCTTTGATGATGTCACAGTAGGGCACAGTTGTAGCCGCACCATTGGCTTAGCAAAAGACCACCTGGCTAGAAGCCAACTCCCCACCTAGTGTTGTGGAATGTTTTCACAGTAACACGTTTCCTCCTCTGCCCTGCAGAGAGCTACTCAATTCATCATCTCCACCCTGTTGAAGCCTCGCCTTAACCAAAACACCTAACTCCGCAACCACACAAAAAGATTGTCCTTTAAAAAAAACAACACTAACGTTTCAGTTCCTTTTTGCAATGTATCATCTGGATCCAGCCCAGCATTGTCCCGCTCCTCTTACCAGCCTTTTCTCTTGGCTTTCCATGAAGGGATGAGTTCTTTGTACCTCCATTCCATCCTGTCCATGCTGCCACCCTCCAACCACAACAGAGCCATGTCAATTAACAAGTTCTCCCATTAAACCAATCCCAGCCTCTTGACCTCTCACACAAACACAGAAGCCCCCAAAATGGCTGCAGTCTTGGTTCTTCAGTTGCACCTCTGCAGCAGCATGTTGAGTGCGTACTCCATGCGACTGCACAGGTCAGCGCTGCAGCCGGCCATTAGAAGAGTGCTCAGGCGCAGGGTGGTGGAGATGCGCGCCTCGTTGATGTAGGTGAGCAGGTACTCATCACTCTGTCTGCACAGGAGGATCTTGGTGTGGTCATGGTAGAAGTTCACCTGCAAGGGAAGGGAGGGAGGTTAGGAGGAGTACCAACTAAGGATTCTTTCACATGGGAGTGGGTATATGTAGACTGTCTGTGGTGAGGTGTGTGCCTAGCAGTCTAGTCAGATTAGAGATTTGTTTTGAGAGGTGTGCACGCATGCACTTGTGAAAGTGAGGAGGTTGCGTGTGTGAAAATGTGGCTCGATATGCTTCAATATATTCTCATTTGTTTTTCAAATCAGGGAGTTTGGCCCCCACTTTCAAGAAGCACAGTCCAAGGGGTTAATATAAAATGGCTCCCTACACATTTTAGAGAACAGTCATCTAGAAATAAGACAATAAGCGATATAGCTGTACCTGGAAAGTGCCGTCGTTGAAGAGCATCATGAGGGCCCGGTCTGACTTCAGCCACTGCAGCAGGTAGAGCCTGGGGGCCCTGGGGTCTGTCACATTGGGCAAGTCTCCACCATCCATAAGGTTCTCCTCCATGTAATGGGCAAAGTATTTCAGAATGGTGACCTGGCCTATGAATGGCTCTGGAGCCTCGCAGGTGGAGAAGACAGAACAATGGCCCAGCTCGGCATAGTAGTGAACGGTCCTGGAGAAAACACCAAGGGGGAAAACAGTTAGTGAGGAATACCAATGGCATGATAACACTTTGTGAGAATGGAATGGCTAAGTAATAGCAATGCCTAGGGATTAGTCAGGCCAAACATATCCTTTTTCTACCTAATAGCTTTCGAATTGACCATCCTATTTTCCCATGTATTAGTAAGATCTGGAAACAAACTACTCAGACAGGGTGGCACTACTCACCTCTTATCTGCCAGCAGACTCATGTGCGTGCCATTGTTGAAGAGGACTCCCACGGTGTGGTCCGACAGTTGGTAGCCAAAGCCGTACTTGTTGGAGTAGTCGACCCATTTGGTCACCCACTGGAAGCTGCTGCCCAGATTCTCTTTGGGAAGATCATCAGCTAGGGGGAGGGGGGAACATTAACTCAATACTACAGTACTGTAGGCTATAGCACAGAATTGAGAAAATCTTAATTTCTTGTATGTATTCATTTTAATGACATGTTTATTAAGTTGCCACGATGATATAAATGAAATACATTTCTATCTTCATTCAGTTCATTGTTGTGTTTATTACATACCTTCCGGCATATTCTCCAGACACCCTTTCAGCACCTGGGCCACAGTATCTGCTACACTGCCCATGGTACTGTCCTCAAGACCTGCAGACCAATCAAAAAATATCATCAAAGACCATTCTCTATGTTTACATTTGGTTTCAAAAACATCCTACTGAACTAGGAATCTATCCTATCTCAGTCTTCTAAAAATAGAAGACTACACATTGATTGTCTCAAATTTAACTGGCAGACTTTAAAATCCACTCATACTTTAAAAAAATTATCCAACTGTGCACAATATAGGGAAGTGTGCAAGTCTCGCTTTGAACTTACATTCACTACTGCAGCTGCCCAGGGTGCCTCTGACAATCAAACGGATTGTGTCCCTCAGCTGCTGCTTGTTGGTGCCGTTGACCCCATCCTTGACGGGGGCTGCTGGCCTGGCCACGTTGGGGGCCACCGGAGGCTTGCTGTTGTCCTCAGATGCCTGTCTGGAGAGAGGCTGGCTGATGGACGTCTTCCTCAGGTCATTCCGCAGCCTGGTGAGCTCCTCTTCCTCTTTGGCCATTCTATCTGTGGGCAGAACAAAAATGTCAGTTAGAAAATGGTATCAAACTTAACAAAGATGGCCACTACGTAGAAGATCAGTATTGGTTTTTAACCACTTTTTTTTTTTGCATTTGTCAGGTTACTTTGATAGATGTATGCATATGTATTGGAGCAAGTAGACCAAGTTCCATTGCAATTTATTGAAAATGTGTTTGCTCAATGTGAAAGTTATATCATCCCACTTCTTACTACTCAAATACCCTTGCAATACATAACATTTCACTAGGATAATAAGCACACACAGACAGGGAGTACCTTTAAAGTACTACTTACTCAAAGTCCCCAAGTACTTGGCTTTGTCTTTCTTGCCCCCTCCGAACAGGGCGGCCGCAGCCTTCTTGAAGAAGCTCTTGGCAGGGCTGGTGTGGTGGAGGTCTGGGGCCGTGTGGCAGCAGCTGGCCGACAGCTTGTCTGGAGTGAACCCCTGGGAGACACACAGAAAGGGAATGGAAGTTAGCCTGATGTCGATGTAGCCCACGGACCAAGTATGGATTGATCACTCCCTAAATATGGGTAGAAAGGAGGTGTGCTTGTGGGGATAAGTGTTGAGTATGCATGGTCAGAATGTGACTGAGGTCAGTCAATCACAGAGACCTACAGCCTCCCCCTTCCAAACATAAAACACACCTGGGTGAAGAAGTCATGTCTGAGGATGTCCTCCAGGTGTGGTCTGTCTGCAGGGCTCTTGGCCAGCATCCTGCTGATCAGCTGTTTGGCCTGGGCCGTCAGGGAGGAGGGCAGCGTGTAACGTGCCTCGCGGATACATCGGTACGTCTCCTTCAGGTTGGTGGTCTCAAACGGGGGTCTGCCAAGGAGCATGGTGTACCTGCAGATGTAAGGGATGGACAGAGACAGTCAGTAACCCCACTAATGACTGACAGTGATTGGGTCAGACCTATACTCTATCCACCGTTTTATAGTCAAGGGAATAGCCTTGTGTTCACACAATCACAACCAATAAATTATAGCTGCCTGCCCACACTCAAGATAGTCCAAAGAAACACGAGTTGAATATCTAAACTCAAACTTCAACAGCTGAATCCTAACATGAGAAGCATGTGCATAACCTAAACCTATAGTACAATTCTGAAATCTCTGACTGACACAAATGCAGGATTTACCCAAGTAGCCAACATATCTAGTTAAATAAAGGTAAAATACACTAAAATCTCAGGTTAGGACTTAAACACTTAGGGAATTCAGACATGCATCTGAATGAAGCAAGAGGCTCTATTGAGGTGAATATGAACATGGAAGTATCCAAACAAAACATACATGACGCATCCCAGGGCCCAGATGTCCGACTCGCAGCCGTGGCCCTGCTTGTTGAGCACCTCAGGGGACAGGTAGTTGGGCGTGCCACATATCGTCCTCCTTCGGTTCTCAACAGGCTCCAGCTTGGCAGCCAGGCCAAAGTCCCCAACCTTCAGGTCCATAGACTCGTTGATGAAGAAGTTGCCTACGGGGAGGGTGTGGGGGGGGGGGGGGGGTGTTAGTGACTTTGGTCATGACAATGAAGACATAACCTAAGAGGGGGAAATATACAAGAGGCAGTCTGTCCAATGAAATTGTCTATGCACATCATCTTATAAAAAAACGCAACATTCAGCAAGGTAGAATGACTATTCATTTAAAGCTGTGTTAAGTCAGAAGTCAATGGGCACAAATGTTCTATCAACGACCTGAAGGATGTGCCATTGTCCTAAAACATTACAGGAATGGTGAGCATCCATGCGTTTTTTTTCACCCAATATTTCACCCAATGATCCAACAGAGACTGGTGTGACTAGCCAACCTACCCAGTTTCAGGTCCCTGTGCAGGATCTCCTGTTCGTGGAGGTACCTCAACCCGGAGACGATCTGTCGGAGGTAGTACCTCACCTCAGGCTCTGTCAGTACTTTCCGAGCCTTCAGGATGTGGGCCAGTGACTGCAAGGTAAACAAAGGAAGCGGTTAAAAAGATGTCACCTTTGTTGATAACAAGGATGTAGGCAGCAAAGTCAACAGGGTCGTATTAATTAAAGCACAACATTTTGCAATGGAAAATGAAAATGAGCATTTTTTAATTGACCATTTCAGTAAAGGTTAGGGGAGGGTTTAACTCACTCGTCGACTGCAGTATTCCAAGAGAATGTAGATGTTGTCTTTGTCCTCAAAGTGGTGGTAGAAGTGCACAATGTGCTTATGGTGGAGAATTCTGTGCAGCTCAATCTCTCTGTCAATCTGAGGAATTCAAATTGCCTTTGGTCAAATAACATACACACACGACATGGACCACAATCAATAAAATAAAATAAAATAAAGCATTGCGCATACCTTTTCCCTTTGGTGCGGTTTGGAGACCCGCGTGTGTGGAATGATCTTTGCAGCATACACTTTGCCTGATGCTAAATCTGTGAATTCATAACATTTGGCAAATCCTCCCTATGGACAGATAAGTGTCAGATCGGTAAATCAACAAAGATGTACTGAAAATGGACCAGCGGATCAATGTAGCCTGACGCTCAGTATCTCACAGCCATTGGTGTAAATGCACGGACCCACATCGAAACAGTTTCTAGCCTACACCAATAATGTGATAAATCATAATATTATCAATAAAAATGGCTTGCAATAGGCTACTGCAAATGATAACATGAACAATGTACAACAACTTCTTTCCCCTGGACAATATTGGATTTAAAAAAATAATAATTAAAGACTCAGCCAGGTAGAATTCCTAACCAATCTGTTGAAATGAATTTACCTTGCCCAGAACTTTTCCTCGGCAATAGCATTTCCCCTTCGTTGGATCCGTAATAATCCGTGACAACTCTTGTGTGGCTTGAATTTGCTCCTCTGATTTCTTCCTCTTGATCTCGGAGGGCTTGTTCACGGAGTGTTCACACATGGTGGGTTGGTGAGCGATACTCCTGAGTATATCCATGTGTGCTCTATAGTGAGAGAGACGTGCTGTATTTGATGTGGAACGCTGAACAGTCGCTCGGAGCTTTATAAAGGAGTGTCCGCCCCTAACAATCGACGTCACACAGTATGGCTCTCCGCCGAGGGGGTGAAGTGTGATATGACTTCAAACCATGTTCAACAAATCGGTGTTGAAGAACGCACGCAACAACACCTCTACCCAGCAAACTCGTAGGCATAATAACCATTATGTGAGACAGGCTGCTCCATATGAATATACACATATGAGCTTTCCTTACTTATTTACAACAACAAAAAAGAAACAAATCATAGCGTTACTAATATAATGTTCGTTAAATATGTAAAATATATATAAATAATATCGGAAAATCTCGGGTACAATCCCATCTCTAGTTATCAAACTGAAACTTTTATCACCAACTTCAGATGATGATGAATGATGGTGCCAAATAAGAGACCGAGATGTTGGGCTACTATAGTCCCTAAGAAATAAACACTTACAGGGGTTATAAAAAACACCACCTTTTGGTTAGCATATGTGTATTCAATAGGGACCGTTCTGATAGTTTGGAGGGGTGGGGACGCCACCCAGTGGAACTCGACGCATCTTCCATACATATTGTGTGCCTCGTTATGATGATCAGTGTGAAAAGAAGACAGATAGAGGCCTAGACAATATGTTTTTTTTTACATTATTGCTCAGCCAAATGACAATAAGTTGTATATAAAGTTTACCTAATTTCACACAAATCAAATATTCTACTGTTTGATCACAAAACATGAATAAATACCATGTTTTTCTATTATTTAAAATGTACTGTCTTAATATAATAATAATATATCTAATGTCTTTCTACTACAATCCACCCCCCCACCTGCATTGGTCAGTGTGTGAAGATAAATACACTGTATAATAGCTAGTGGCATGACACCATGTGTGACAAACCTATATGCAGGAGGTGTGTGACAGAGTTTCACACTTTTTTTTTTGTTCATACCAAATCCAGAGGTGGTTGGTTGAAAGGGAAGTAAGACAATTAGAAACTCCAGTCGTCTCGCTTTACTGTCGAAGTAATCTACTGCAAGGTAAGACACATTTAACTGTTCTATAATCTTGTTACTATTGTAGTAGTACTATACTATCACTGTATTAATACAGTGGGTTAACATGATCAACTTTTGTACGGTAGCTTTTACGTTTGTGCGTTGGAAGGGAGTGGCAGGTAACCTAGTGGTTAAAAGTGTTGGGCCAGTAACTGAAAGGTTGCTGGTTCAAATCCCTGAGCTGACTAGGTGAAAAACATGCCGATGTGCCCACCCTAATTGCTCCTGTAAGTTGCTCTGGATACGAGTGTTTGGTAAAATGTAGATGTATCCTTATCTAAGTCCTGATAACCGGAAAATATAAATATATGACGTTTAGCAGACACTTTTATCCAAAGCAACTAACAGTCATGTGTGCGTACATTCTTTTTATGTATGGGTGGCCCCAGGCATCAAACCCACAACCCTGGTGGTGCCAGCGCCATGCTCTACCAACTGAGCCATTCAGGACCACCCCTATTTTAATCCTGATAACTAGAAACATCCCTATTTATATCCTGATAACTAGAAACATCCCTATTTATATCCTGATAACTAGAAACATCCCTATTTATATCCTGATAACTAGAAACATCCCTATTTTATGTCCTGATAACTAGAAACATCCCTATTTATATCCTGATAACTAGAAACATCCCTATTTAGATCCTGATAACTAGAAACATCCCTATTTATATCCTGATAAAGAGAAACATCGCTTTTTTATGTCCTCATAACTAGAAACATCCCTATTTATATCCTGATAACTAGAAACATCCCTATTTATGCCCTGATAACTAGAAACATCCCTATTTATATCCTGATAACTAGAAACATCCCTATTTATATCCTGATATCTAGAAACATCCCTATTTATATCCTGATAACTAGAAACATCCCTATTTATGTCCTGATAACTAGAAACATCCCTATTTATGCCCTGATAACTAGAAACATCCCTATTGTATGTCCTGATAACTAGAAACATCCCTATTTATGTCCTGATAACTAGAAACATCCCTATTTATGTCCTGATAACTAGAAACATCCATATTTATATCCTGATAACTAGAAACATCCCTATTTATGTCCTGATAACTAGACACATCCCTATTGTATGTCCTGATAACTAGAAACATCCCTATTTATGTCCTGATAACTAGAAACATCCATATTTATGTCCTGATAACTAGAAACATCCCTATTTATATCCTGATAACTAGAAACATCTCTATGTATGCCCTGATAACTAGAAACATCCCTATTTATATCCTGATAACTAGAAACATCCCTATTTATATCCTGATAACTAGAAACATCCCTATCTATGTGATGATAACTAGAAACATCCCTATTTATGTCCTGATAACTAGAAACATCCCTATTTATATCCTGATGCTAATTTGCATTCATTAGGCACTGTAATGTAACAGTGAACAATGAAAGAAAGGATAGTAAATAGTATGTTTTTGTAAAGGTCGGTATAAAAGTTCTGGTAATCCATTATCCCTAAACATGTTAGTTTTATTTGGTAAATAGATCCAATTATTGATGTATTGCATATTTCACTGACGCAGAAAATACTTATTCAGTCAGTGGACATGCACCGGACGTGATTACTATTTCTGACCGTCTAGACTTTAGTCAGTTACCTGGCTGATTTGAACATGGATTTGAAGTACTACTCCTTGTCATAAAAGTAGTATGAGTCGAACATAATCTGTTTTGAATACATACCACTACTTTAGGCTACCTGAATACATACCACTACTTTAGGCTACCTGAATACATACCACTACTTTAGGCTACCTGAATACATACCACTACTTTAGGCTACCTGAATACATTCCATCTAGAAGTTTCAATTCACTTGCATTCTATTTCCATCTCTCTACATTTCTGATCCTACCTTCCTCTGCAGCTCCCTATCCTGACCCTTCTGTACCAACCATGTCTAACTGCACCTCCACAACCCCCTGTGGGGACAACTGCTGCCCACACACCAGCAGGGGTCAAATCCTTGGTCCGGTCACGTTTGTTCTCATCGTGCTTGGTGTGTGTGGAGGCCTAGCTTATTGGTGGCGTCGCCAGACCAGGCAAGACCAACCCACCTCCCAGGTTTCGCCCAAGCTAACACAGATCAACAAACCTCCAGCGAAATCCTCTAGAGTCTATGAGAAGAGTCAACCATGTCCTGTGATGGAAAGACCACCACTCCCATTCCCCACGGATGACGTGTCAATGTCTATGGCGGCTGGCTACCCTATGGGAAACCACAGTGGTAGAGCTGGGTGCTATGAGAGTGACTATGACAATTTACGACTGGCAAGACCAGAGGAGCCAAAGGCAGCTGCTGGCAACTGTTCAGCAAGCGTGGGTAGTGAGGGGGACTATATGACGTGTGATGCCCCAAAAGAAGAGGGTAGTGAGGGGGACTATATGATGTATAATGCCCCAGAAGAAGAGGGTAGTGAGGGGGACTATATGATGTATAATGCCCCAGAAGAAGAGGGTAGTGAGGGGGACTATATGATGTATAATGCCCCAGAACAAGAGGGTAGTGAGGGGGACTGTATTATGCGTGATGCCCTAGAAGAAGAGGAGGAGGACGGCATTTACGCCAACTACCGAAGGGTCGTCAAAAATAGTGATGTCTCTACTGCAGCTGGATCTAGTGGCTTAGCTGTGCATAGATCCTAATAATTATCTGGAGGATAAACTCTGACCACAACCACAGTCTTCAATAGAACACTTTTCTCAGGTCGATTTTTCTTGTTTGTGGCTTCAAGTTGACTTAAGACATTTGAAAAGCAAACCTTCCCAGGAAATAATAAGGTCACACAAGTGAACTGATAAAAAAATGACTTCAAGCATGCAATCCTTAGGCTATGTCTTTGGTCTTGCTGCATATCCAACAAAGTAAATGTGCATCAAAGTTATAGTAAACACTGTAAACAAGCATATGTATTTTATTCCCTTCTATTTTACATTCTGCTAACAGCCTTTCTATTCTGTGGCTAAGATTTAATAAGGTACTATTGAAGATTTAGAGGGGCAGCAATAGCCAGCATGGTCTTTTGTAATTCAACATGCACATTGTACAAACCATTATGTGGGGCCAATGAAATGACATGGAACATATGTTAAGAAGTTTTCTTGCACACCATTGCTTACCATGCAGAGGGGCAATGAGCATGTTGCCATTTGCTCTAAGGAAAAGTATTTATGTAACCGAATGAAATGTATATGACTGTAACCTATTGAGACACTGAAGGATAGGGCTTGCGGACAGTGCTGACATCATCGGCCCACACCTGGTCTAACCCCGCCCCCTTGGAGCAGTTGTGTGGCCAATGAGGGAAGTGGAAGCGACACACCACCACCCTGGCATCCTCAGAAAGCTCCTTCAGCAGCTTCTCCTCTGGAACTTCCATCTGTCAGACAGCAATGGCACAGATATGAAGAAAGGGAATTAGATACTGTGCTACGTGGGTTGAGAGGTAATACCGGCCCAAAAGTAAGACTTTACTTCAATGAACAGGGTTGAACAGGTTTGAGTCTTGTGGTCCACCAGGCTTTAAAAAAAAGTGAAACTTACCACTGCGGGTGCCATAAATACAGTCACGTTGTTGTATCGTGATAGATCTGTCTGCAAAAGACAAGAAAAGAACATAGCATAGAAGCAAATGAAGCATCGCTTCTCGAACAACAGCAGTGGAACTTTTTCTTTACATCTCTGACGATATTGGTCATGATTACTGGTAGAGAATCTGTTAATAATTTCCTATACTGTGTGTCATTGTTGTGACTGTAAAAGAGGTTATGATAAAATGAAAATGTTTTGCATACTGTTCCAGTGACTTACTGCACATACTGGAAATTAAAATAAATAAGAAGCATGTTCTCAATCGACACAGATGTTTCTGTCATTTATATTTGTTTTTATTGGACACGTACCTTACCCCCTGACTAATAAACTTAATCAAATAAATCAATAAACATGGAATTCGTACTGTACCTTCCAGAAATCCTTGCTGACAAAATTGGCCTTAGTATATGTTTTTCCCCTCCACCAGGCTCTATCTCGTGGGTAGGTCTGCAGCATTGAGTTGATCTCAAACCCAGTGCATTGGAACCCAACTGCCGGTTGTTGTGCAGACTTGTCTCATTCATTGCAGTGAGTATAAAATTACATTCACTTCACAACTAGTCATGTGGTGACAGATAATAGTTATATTGTTCTTTTATATCAATGCTCAAAATACTATTGTACATAACTGAGTGAATGTCCCCGTCCTTTGGCCTAAGTGAATGAATAGACTTTGTTTGTTTCGTTCATATTTTCCAATCTTGAAGACAACAGGTTTGGAGACAGGTTTTCGTGCGAGAGAACTCCTTTGTACAGTATGTTTGTAGTTGTATGAGCTAGTCAATATCTGTCTGAGCATCTGGTTCAAAATATCACTGGACTAAGGCCTGGTTGGTCCATCAGTTAGTGTCGCCGTCTACAGCATGCAGATCTGCCGGTGTTAATGTGGATTTGAATCCAGCTCACTGCCTTTGTGAGGACACTCTCTGTCCATCTTCCATACCATCTCTCCTCTGTTCAATAAAACACACAAAATACAAAAAGTTTTATTTCAAAAAAGTATAATATGACTAACAATACCTTGACCCTAAAGGGGACTTTCAGGCCTGGCATCACAACCATGACCCACAGCCCCAGTCAAGATGGCCGACATCCACAAGGTAACAGAGCTGTTGTTCTGGTAACTGTAGAGGAGTCTTGTGTTGTGCTCCTGGAGCATGACCTTGATGGAGTCCTCCATGGTGACATCCCACTGCTGTGACCATGCAGAGAGGCCATATAAGAGTGCACAGTGTTTGATAATAAGTAGGGTCTGGAGTTTTACCTGTTTAGGTACAACTAACATAGGTATTATTTCAGCAGTGTTGGGGAAGCGACTCTGAAATCATAGTTTACCAAACTACCAGTTACTGCACATTGGAAAAAGATAAGCTACACTAAACCTACCCTTAAGACAAATAAGAAAAATGTTTACTTCACCAAAGTATTTCACCACATCCACAATACTTTGTGAAACATTATCATATCTAAATCTGAAATGTTATAGATGACAAATTGCAAGAACAGTTCACTTTGGGGTCAGATGTTAACAGAATGTGTAATTTAGCCTATTAAACATCCCCCCCCCCCCCAAAACAATTCAAGTGAGAATTAAGAAAGTCTGATACCAAAAATGTATTTATTTTATTTAAAAAGTAGTGTAGGTTCAGTAGTTAGCTTCACCGCAAAAAAAAGTAATTAACCGAAGAACACGATTTGAATTGAGTTCAACGACCACCAAGCTACTGCAAACATGTCGTTTCATTACTAGTTGAACTACATGAAGGAACTACTCCCCAACACTGTATTTCAGTACTAACTAAAGTTTAGAATTGACACCATGACCCAAACTATATCACTGTTATATTCTCACTATAATTACATGACTATCTGCTGTGTCATTTCCACATACAGGATTCATACTACACTGAACAAAAATATAAACGTAACATGTAAAGTGTTGGTCCCATGTTTCATGATCTGATGTAAAAGAGCCCAGAAACGGAACGTAAGCACAAAAATCTTGTTTTTCTCAAATTTTGTGCACAAATTTGTTTACACCTCTGTTAGCGAGCATTTCTCCTATGGTATCGGCAGGCATTAGCTACGGACAACGAACACGATTGCATTTTATTAATGGCAATTTGAATGCACAGAGATACTGTAACGAGATCCTGAGGCCCATTGTAGTGCCATTCATCCACCGCCATCACCTGGTGTTTCGACATGATAATGCACAGCCCCATGTCGCAAGGATCTGTACATAATTCCTGGAAGCTGAAAATGTCCCAGTTCTTCCATGGCCTGCATACTCACCAGACACTTCACCCATTGAACATTTTCAGGAAGCTCTGGATCAACGTGTAGGACAGAATGTTCCAGGTCCACCAACTGAAGAAGAGTGGGACAACATTCCACAGGCCATTAACAGCCTGATCAACTCTATGTGAAGGAGATGCTGCACCGCATGAAGCAAATGGTTGCTAGATACTGACTTTTTTTTTAAGGTATCTGTGACCAACAGATGCATATCTGTATTCCCAGTCATGTGAAATCCATAGTTTAGGGACAGATTCATTTATTTCAGTTGACTAATTTACCTATAAACTATAACTCAGTAATTCTTTGAAATTGTTGCATGGTGGGTTTATATTTTTGTTCAGTATAGAATGAAACTCATTCAGTTAGGGAAATCCACTGGGCAATGAAAGAGGAAGAGAAGTTGCTTAATAGGCTCACTAGTTAGTGGAATATCAGCTCTAGTCTGCACATTTGACTTTCTTTTCCTTTTGCTATGAACACTAGAGGTCGCCACAGTAACATTCTAAATTAACATTCTAAGTGTCATCGTCCAATAACTGGTAGTGTACTAGTGCTGATGTGCCTTCCACCTAGCGTCCAAGATATAGCAGATAACAGGGAAATGTAATTACATTACTCTCGACAACGTGATCACTGCTCACAAATTCAGTCATGTTCCACGTATATTACCATTTAAAACTCCTATTTTCATTATTAACCAGTGACATTATAGTAATAATCTAGTCATTTTTGCTAAACTTCCAGACAGAGCACAGCATATAACCCATCTGGCAAGCATCAAATCCAGATTGACAAATTCTGCACCAATCAAATTCTTCTTTCCTCTTCTTCTATGATATAATTGTGGTCAGCAAACAAACATTTAAGGTGCTGGAGTGTGTGGTCAATCACGGTTTACATCATTAGCTCTACACTTCTAAATCCTCCTACCTAAATCAGTACACCTGGAAAATAAAAAAGAGCACTAATAACTTCTAAAAGACCATCCCCAAATTCCCTTCCAACCCCCAACCCCCCACCCCTACAACCTCAATGATCCGACACTTCAATCTTTCCCTCCCTTGAACATACTTACAACAATATAACGACACATGCAAAATCAAAATCACAGTTTCATCAACAATACACTCAAGACACAAACCATTCACCTTCTTGCCAATCAGATGTAATGACGGTTTCAATGTACAATGTCCTAGACGCAATCAAGCAAACACCACCTCTCCTTCCTAATCTGAATTTTGAATCTTGGTCCACCTACCTTTCTTTGAAGGGCATATAAATGCCGGCCCTTAGGCTCAGAGTCTGATATCTTCTGCCACACATCTATCAAAATGGCTTTGATCTTACATTTGGCCTCACCTCTACCCAGTGGAGCATGAATATAAATTATATCTCATTTTAAAGCCCTTTTGGCGGTCTGGTCAACAATTTAATTCCCTACCACACCCAAATGGGCTGGGACCCAGCAGAATCTCACTACTACACCCAGTCTCTCGATTCTCCACAATAACATGAATGCCTCCAATAGTAGGTCACTCCTATTAGATTTACCAGATGACAAACTATTCAACACAGACAGGGAATCTGAGCATGCTATAATTCTGACAGGTTGTACGCCCTCCAACCACTGAAGGCAAACTACTATCGCCAACAGTTCAACTGAGTATACTGACAGTTCATCTGTTAGTCTTCTACATATCTCCACTTCTACACATCTCCACAATTCAGGAATGTAAACACCTGCTCCTGTGCTCCACTATCTGGGTCCTTGGATCCATCTGTGAAAAGCAGTAAAAATGCATAAAAACTTCTACCAATGTAATTGTCAACCAGTTTCCATATATCACTGACTTCTAACCAATCTTTCATTTTCTCTCCATAGGTTAGATCATCAACAGGATTCGGTAGTAATCACAGAGGAACATCCCCTATCACCATAGAAGGGCCAACCTCCAAAACCAATCAGATTATGATGTGAGCCTTTCTTTTACGCCTGCTATATTAGGTTAAGATGTTTGGGTGAGCCTAGTTAACCCAATCAAAGTATTTTTCGTCATTGATGACTGGTAAAAGACTACATTCCCCATCAGCTCAACATGCTGTGTGATTGTGAACGGTTCTTGCTATCCCGTATAGTCGGGACATCCCTAACCCATTGAATATGACCTGGTGAAATGGTTAAGGATTAGGGTTATGGTTAGGCTAAGGGTAGGGATTAGGGTTAGGGTTTAGGATCGGGAAGTCCCAAGGATCCCAGATAGACCTAACCGACTGTGAACGCGCGTAGTCGCGTGTCATTGCGCGCTCTCGTCTGTCTTGAAAAAAGGGGACTGCTCCGTTGCTTAAATCCAGAGGGAGGCACAGGCGGAGCATCTCTGAGTATCACTCGCTGAATTGAACACAACACATTTGGAAATCTGTTTGTCATTTAGTGGCACGCTCCAGGACGCACCTATGCAGGTAGTTGTATGTTTTTTGGCCCTTTATTTCTCATGACATATTTGTAGTCATATATGCCTGTGAATTATTTGTAAAAACTGTATGGCAATTATGGTAATCAAGCGCATCTGGCCACACTTACTAAAATTGTGCCCTGAAAAGGAGAGAGCTACGCATGAAATGGTATCTGTATACAGGCAGAGGGACAATATGTTTTTATGCAAAAACGAACTGATGGTGAAGAACATACGGTGTCAATATGGGGGTGGGGGTGCTTTTCTACCCTGTAGTTGTAGGAAAAACATTAGCCTATTTTACATTACTATGGATTGAATTAATAGCCAGCGATGAACTGTAACGTTAGTTGTTCGCTTGAATTTAGTAAATATCTTAGGCACATCATTTTATTAGCCTATGTGAGCTGGACCAAATTAACCCACATTAGATCTAATTGATGTTAGATACAATTGGTGTTAAATGATTAACATTTCTTATTTATAAGCTTTTATAGCTAGGCTAGACAGAAATAATACACCATCAAATGTAAATGAAAGTGTAATATATTTTGTTGTGGAACTTTGAATGGTGTGCAGTTAACTGTATTAACCTTCTGTATTCATTTTGCATAATCATTTTGTAAGCTATACAAATGTTTTATTAAAGAGAGCTTCTCTCTCGCATATATATAAACTCCCACTAATTTATTGGGTAAAACACCAATGTTTCAGCATCACTGTGCCTTCTTCAGGGTCATGTCATGAATACTTGAACCAGGTTATGTAGACAAACAGTGCAATTAGTGCAACCAATGACAATAGTGAGGGGTGTGTCATAATTATTAGGTTGATTAGAATGAATTGAGTGAAACTAGATTAGATTGTAAAATACTAGATTATAAAATAATCTAGTAATGATTCCTGTAAAGAAGTCTTAAAGTCAGAGCTTGATTAATAAAGGAAATAGCCGAAAGGCATATGGTACCCCTTTTCCCAATGTGTGAATGAAAATGTATCCCTCCCTTGAGCCAGGTAGAGGCTTGCCTGGGTCTGTGTATGTCTCATGGTGGAGTTATTGGATCTGAACAGCCCTGCTACACTGCTCTTATCATTTCTTTAACACCTCCATAGATTGAACATTTAAAAGGGATGCGGATGCTGATGAAATAGTGGTCACAGGGTTCTGTCCAAAGTATTGCACTAGAGAATAGGGTGCCATTTGGGACGCATACCTAATGTTCAGGTCTAGCGAACTCTGAAACCCCAATTGCTGAACACCAATTGCTTTTGAATTTGAACCGTCTTGTTCTTGCAGATGGCTGCAACACAGCAAGAGGGCTCGGACCAGAACTTTGATTATATGTTCAAACTGCTTATCATCGGCAACAGCAGTGTAGGAAAAACTTCCTTTCTCTTCCGCTATGCCGATGATTCCTTCACCTCTGCTTTCGTCAGCACTGTGGGCATAGATTTCAAAGTGAAAACAGTCTACAAGAACGACAAGCGGATCAAACTACAGATATGGGTGAGTCTGAAGTGTGTTTTTGTGGCATGATTACTCTCCTCACTCGAAGAGTGTTTCCTACTGTCCAATGTTACAGTATGCTTACTCTTTGCTGTTGTAAAGGAGGTAGTTCAGAACTGTGTCTGTGTGATAAGAAACCTTGCAGGGGACCTAAAGACTCCTATTGTTGGCTCCTAAGCTAATGCCTAGTCCAGTGTTCCCAAACTCAGTCCTGGTGCCCTCAAGGGGTGCATATTTAGTTTTTTGCCCTAGCACTACACAGCTGATTCAAATAGTCAAAGCTTAATGTTGAGTTGATTATTTGAATCAGCTGTATATACCATGTCCTAGGAATTAGTTCAGTTGGCTGCTGGACTGATGCAGTCTTGTCGTACGAAGGAGACCCAGGTTTGAGCCCCGGTTGGTCACTCTGTCATGTTCACAAGAGTTCATTTAGTGCAATATTACATTTAAAATGCTTTGAAGACAGGAAGTCTGAATATGTATTTTGTTCTCTGCACAGTAGCTATAGTATTAAACCTACAGCACTGGGGTACTGGCGAAACTATCTGGGGTTTGTGAGGTTAGTGACAGCAGTTTCAAAAGACTTCAGGAAGGACTTTATTATCTCTAGGTGTCGTTTGTGAGGCCCAGGTCTGACCAATTCATTTTTTGGCACTTAATAATTGTATAGTCACAAATTCATGATTTAAAAAAAAATGTGCCTCGTATAGCAAAAATGTCTGAAGGATATGAAATTATAATGGCAGCCCAGTATGTTCTTGTCTATTTCTCCAATCAAGTGAGGTCTAACCCTGCTTGATGGTGTTAATGAAGGACATTTGCTTTACAAGTGTCTGAAATGAAGCTGTCACTTCCTTTGAAAGAGGGTGAATAAAAGGTAGACAAGGATGGATAGATGAGTCTCTGGCTCGAACGTCTTCAAGGGGACAAATCCCTCTATCTACAGGATGCTGACATGATGACTAATCGTTTTCCAAGATGGTAACACCAGAGATCAAAGGAATGTTATTTCCATCTGTAATATTTTACTCATGCTTATCTGGAAAGCTATTGTGTGTTTGAAGCATTTTAAGGGGTTGTATAGGGATGTATGGAATAAAGATTGTGTCATGCGCAGTAGTTTTAGGCTTGTCTCTATTCACTCTAGAGTGAATTTCATAAAAATAAAACATTGAAACATAAAAAAAATAAGTTATACATTTCTAGAGTAAACTATCCTGAATCTATTCACATCACCAAATAATTGAATAAAACAAACTGATTTGCAATGAAGGTGTCACGACTTCCGCCGAAGTCGGTCCCTCTCCTTGTTCGGGCGATGTTCGGCGGTCGACGTCACCGGTCTTCTAGCCATCGACTTTTCATTTTCCATTTGTTTTGTCTTGATTTTCCGCACACTTGGTTCACATTCCCTCATCTGACTAAATGTATATTACCCTCATGTCTGTGTGTGGAATTGTTTGTTTTTTAAGTGTGGTTCGCATCAGGCTGGTTTGCGCCGGATATGGTTTGACCCGTGTGTTTTGTTTATTGTACTGTTTTTGTACTTTGGCCGTTATCGCTGTTTTCCTTGGGCATGAATAAAGTGCGCCTGTTATCACCCATCTCTGCTCTCCCGCACCTGACTTACCTTCAACCAGTTGTGCACATCGTGACAGATTTCCACACCACTTATGGAATCAGCAGGAGCAAGTACCCCTGTTGTAGGGGTCGAGGAGCGCGTCCGGGAGCACACGGCGATGCTCCACCATCTCGGCGCCGTCATGGACCGCGTCGCCCAGACAATGGACCGCTGGGAGAGACAGGGAGTTCCTCCAGCGCCCTCCCCAGCAAAACAGGGGTCGCCACTACTCGCCTCTCCTGTACCCGGTCCCAGAGGGATTAGTCTCGCCTTTCCCGGGGAGTTTGATGGGACGGCGGCACGTTGCCAGGGGTTCCTGTTGCAGCTGGAACTGTATCTGGTGACCTTCTACACGGCTCCTTCGGGACGGGAGAGGGTGTCCGCCCTCATCTCGTGCCTCTCGGGGAAAGCCCTGGAGTGGGCCAACGTCGTATGGGTAGAAGGAGATGCGGCGCTGGACCACTTTGAGGAGTTCACCCGCTGCTTCCGGGCGGTCTTGGACCACCTGCCCGAGGGTAGAGCGGCGGGTGAACGTCTTTTCCACCTGAGGCAGGGGACGATGAGTGCCCAGGAGTTCGCCTTGGACTTTCGCACCCTGGCCGCCGGAGCGGGATGGAACGACAGGGCCCTGATCGACCACTATCGCTGCAGCCTGCGCGAGGATGTCTGTCGGGAGTTGGCCTGCATGGACACCACCCTCACGTTTGATCAGCTGGTGGACCTGTCCATCCGGCTGGATAACCTGCTGGCCACCCGCGGCCATTCAGAAGCAGCTTTGTCGGTTCTTCCAGCACCACCGCGCCGGTGCCTATGGAGCTGGTAGGTGCTGCACTCAGGGAGGCCGGAGGAGAGACCTTCATGTGCACCATCTGTGGCCACAGAGGGCACACTGCCGGTCGGTGTCGGATTGGTTCCTCTGGGGGTCGAGGCAGCAGGCAGGGCACTCTGGTGCAGGCTCACCTGGGGTGATGCCATTCTCATCCAGGGCCCTCTGTTGCCCACCTGTTTTTGCAAGTTAACTTTCCTGAGTTTTCCCCGCATTCCCAGCATAAGGCGCTCGTCGATTCAGGCACTGCTGGGAATTTCATAGACAGATCATTTGCCCATAGTTTAGCGATCCCCATTGTTCCAGTGGCTAAGCCCTTCCCAGTTCACGCCTTAGACAGCCGACCAATAGGGTCAGGGTTATTATGGGAGGCCACTGCTCTCCTGGGCATGGTGACGCAGGGGGGTCACAAGAAGAGATTCAGTCTCTTCCTCATTGACTCTCCTGCATTTCCCGTGGTGCTATGCCTACCCTGGTTAGCCTGTCATGACCCCACTGTTTCATGGCAACGGAGGGCTCTCACAGGGTGGTCGCGAGAGTGCTCGGGGAGGTGTTTAGGGGTTTCCGTTGGTGCTACTATGGTGGAAGACCAGTCCAGACCAGGTCTCCACCGTGCGCATTCTCCTCGACTATTCCGATTTGGCTCTCGCCTTCTCCAAGAAGAAGGCGACTCAGTTACCACCCCATCGTCGGGGGGATTGTGCGATAAACCACCAGGTAGACGCCACACTTCCCAGGAGTCACGTGTATCCCCTGTCACAGGCGGAGACGGCGGCTATGGAGACATACGTCTCCGAATCTCTGCATCAGGGGTACATTCGGTCCTCCACTTCACCTGCCTCCTCGTTTATTTTTTGTGAAGGAGGGAGGTCTGCGCCCGTGTATTGACTATCGATACCTTAACCAGATCACTGTGAAGTACAGTTACCCGCTACCTCTCATAGCCACAGCGATTGAGTCAATGCATGGGGCGCGCTTCTTCACTAAACTAGATCTCAGGAGCGCTTACAACCTGGTGTGTATCCGGGAGGGAGACGAGTGGAAGACAGCGTTCAGTACCACCTCAGGACATTATGAGTACCTCGTCATGCCGTACGGGTTGATGAATTCTCCGTCAGTCTTCCAAGCCTTTGTGGATGAGATTTTCAGGGACCTGCACGGGCAGGGTGTAGTGGTTTATATCGATGACATTCTGATATACTCTGCTGCACGCACCGAGCATGTGTCCTTGGTGCTTAGGTTGCTTGGTCGACTGTTGGAGCATGTCAAGGCTGAGAAATGCCTGTTCTTCCAGCAGTCCGTCTCCTTCCTAGGGTACAGCATTTCCACCTCGGGTGGAGATGGAGAGTGACCGCATTTCAGCCGTGCGTAATTGACCACGGTAAAGGAGGTGCAGCGTTTTTTAGGGTTCGCCAATTACTACCGGAGGTTTATCCGGGGTTTTGGCCAGGTAGCGGCTCCCATTACCTCACTGCTGAAGGGGGGCCCGGTGCGTTTGCAGTGGAAGGCTGAGGTGCTGCACCTCAGCCACCTCAGCCTTCATTACTAAACCTATGTTACACTGAGCTGGGTGAATGGAATATGAATGACAGTCATCCAATACGCTGTAATAGAAATAAGGCCATGCTCATACATTTTTTTTGCATCCTCATCTAAAACGGCTCTTGTCTCACAGTATTCACAAAGCGTCTCTGAGTAGTAGTGCTGATATAGAATCAGTTGTGCCTTTTTGAGCATAATGAATGGACTGATCAGCACTCCTACCTGACTATCTGATCCAAGATCAGCACTGCTTTATGAATACAGCCTGGTCCCTAGTCATGATCACTTACTAACCCTAAGTAACCTCAACCCAAACCCTTACTAACCCTAACTAACCCTAACAAACACTAACCCTTACTAACCCTTACTAACACTAACCCTAACTACCCTAACCCTTACTAACCCAACCCCCTACTAACCCTTACTAAACCTAACTAACACTTACTAACCCTTACATAACCATAACCCTTACAAACCCGAATCCTTACTATCCCTTACTAACCCAAACCCTAACTATCCCTTACTAACCCTAACTATCCATGATTAACCCTAACACTAACCCTTACTAACTCTAACCCTTACTAACCTAACTATCCCTTACTGACCCTAACCCTAACCCTTACAAAACCTTACTAACCTTAACCCTAACTAACTCTTGCTAACCCTAACTAACCCTAGCCCACATTACTGTCTGGAGGATCGAGTGTCTAGTCATGCTTTTCTTGATAGCAAAGCGAATACAGGTCAAATTGTGAGTTTTAAATAAGACCTGCACTAATGACTTTGACCAACTGAACACATTAGGCTGCTCACTGTCTGCTGCAGAGTCAATGGCTACTAAGTTCAGCTGGAATGGAAAGTCAACCTAAAGCTTACACTACACAAATAATGGCCCAATCGTATGGTTTTTAATTTGTGCCAGGATGATTTTGAACTGTGTTGATTTTATACCCAAACCAAATTGACTTGAGAGGATGGTATGCTTGCTGAAGACCCTATGATCTATAGCCCTTTCCTGAAGATATGATCTATTGGAAGCCCCACTGGTCTGATCCATTGGAAGCCCCACTGGTCTGATCCATTGGAAGCCCCACTGGTCTGATCCATTGGAAGCCCCACTGGTCTGATCCATTGGAAGCCCCACTGGTCTGATCCATTGGAAGCCCCACTGGTCTGATCCATTGGAAGCCCCACTGGTCTGATCCATTGGAAGCCCCACTGGTCTGATCCATTGGAAGCCCCACTAGTCTGATCCATTGGAAGCCCCACTGGTCTGATCCATTGGAAGCCCCACTGGTCTGATCCATTGGAAGCCCCACTGGTCTGATCCATTGGAAGCCCCACTGGTCTGATCCATTGGAAGCCCCACTAGTCTGCTACTCACAGATATTAGGCCTACATCTATACTAGAGACTGTCAAAATCAAACTGCAATCTAGTTCGGAAACCGACCCAGTGGGGGCACACTGGTTGAATCAACGTTGTTTCCAGGTAATTTCAATTAAGTTACGTTGAAGCAATGTGGAATAGACGTTGAATTGATGCATGTGCTCAGTGGGTATTTGACTAAATCTTCTGATCATCGACTCATATTTCAGTTACAGTCCTCTTCTCTAACACTGTACAAGCATTCTGCCTCCTTAGAACCTAGCAGAGAGAATCTGCTGCTGGTGTTTGAGCTATTCTGCCCCCAAATGTCTGCTTTACATGAACCAGGTGGTGGCCACACATGGAGAAGAATTAGGCCATGTATTAATCATCATGTCGATTGTGCATTACAGACAACTGTTCTTAGTTGTAAAGGCAGTCAATGTTGTTCTCCCCCTTAGACGAGGAGGAACATGGATAGGACCAAGATGCGGATTGAGGGAAATAAGCCATCTTTTAATGAAAAAACAGCAAACAAGACACTACAAACTACAAAACAACAAACGTGACTAACCTTCAACTGTCCTGTGAGGACACAGGAACAAACACCCACAAAACACCAGTGAAACCCTGGCTGCCTTTGTATGACTCTCAATTAGAGACAAACAATACACACCTGTCTCTAATTGAGAATCATACCAGGCCGAACACAAAACCCCACATAGAAATACAAACATAGACAAACCCACCCAACTCACGCCCTGACCAACTAAAATGAATACAAAACAAAGGAAAACAGGTCAGGAACGTGACAGAACCCCCCCCTTAAGGTGCGAACTCCGGGCGCACCAGCACAAAGTCTAGGGGAGGGTCTGGGTGGGCGTCTGTCCACGGTGGCGGCTCTGGCGGTGGACGAGGCCCCCACCCCACCATAATCAATCCCCGCTTCTTTATCCCCCTCCCAATGACCACCCTCCCACTAACCCCACCTAAATGAAGGGGCAGCACCGGGATAAGGGGCAGCACCGGGATAAGGGGCAGCACCGGGACAAGGGGCAGCACCGGGACAAGGGGCAGCACCGGGACAAGGGGCAACACCGGGATAAGGGGCAGCACCGGGACAAGGGGCAGCACCGGGACAAGGGGCAGCACCGGGACAAGGGGCAGCACCGGGACAAGGGGCAGCACCGGGACAAGGGGCAGCACCGGGACAAGGGGCAGCACCGGGACAAGGGGCAGCACCGGGACAAGGGGCAGCACCGGGATAAGGGGCAGCACCGGGATAAGGGGCGGCAGGTCCTGGCTGAGGGACTCCGGCAGGTCCTGGCTGAGGGACTCCGGCAGGTCCGGGCTGAGTGGCAGCTCCGGACTGTAGGGCAGCTCCGGACTGTAGGGCAGCTCCGGACTGTAGGGCAGCTCCGGACTGTACGGCAGCTCCGGACTGTAGGGCAGCTCCGGACTGTAGGGCAGCTCCGGACTGGCGGGCAGCTCCGGACTGGCGGGCAGCTCCGGACTGGCGGGCGTCTCTGGCGGCTCCTGACTGGCGGGCGTCTCTGGCGGCTCCTGACTGGCGGGCGTCTCTGGCGGCTCCTGACTGGCGGGCGTCTCTGGCGGCTCCTGACTGGCGGGCGTCTCTGGCGGCTCCTGACTGGCGGGCGTCTCTGGCGGCTCCTGACTGGCGGGCGTCTCTGGCGGCTCCTGACTGGCGGGCGTCTCTGGCGGCTCCTGACTGGCGGGCGTCTCTGGCGGCTCCTGACTGACGGACGGCTCTGGCGGCTCCTGACTGACGGACGGCTCTGGCGGCTCCTGACTGACGGACGGCTCTACTGGCTCGGGACAGACGGGCGGCTCTAATGGCTCGTGGCAGACGGATGACTCAGATGGCGCTGGGCAGACAGATGGCTCAGACGGCGCTGGGCAGACAGATGGCTCAGACGGCGCTGGGCAGACAGATGGCTCAGACGGCGCTGGGCAGACAGATGGCTCAGACGGCGCTGGGCAGACAGATGGCTCAGACGGCGCTGGGCAGACAGATGGCTCAGACGGCGCTGGGCAGACAGATGGCTCAGACGGCGCTGGGCAGACAGATGGCTCAGACGGCGCTGGGCAGACAGATGGCTCAGACGGCGCTGGGCAGACAGATGGCTCAGACGGCGCTGGGCAGACAGATGGCTCAGACGGCGCTGGGCAGACAGATGGCTCAGACAGAGCTGGGCAGACGGGCCGTTCAGGCACCGCTGGGCAGACGGCAGACTCTGGCCGGCTGAGACGCACTATAGGCCTGGTGCGTGGTACCGGAACTGGAGGTACCGGGCTGAGGGCACGCACCTCAGGGCGAGTGCGGGGAACAGGAACAGGGCACACTGGACTCTCGTGGCGCACTCTAGGCCTGGTGCGTGGTACCGGAACTGGAGGCACCGGGCTGGAGACACGCACCATAGGGAGAGTACGTGGAAGAGGAACAGGGCTCTGGAGATGCACTGGAAGCCTGGTGCGTGGTGTAGGCACTGGTGGTACTGAGCTGGGGTGGGAAGGTGGCGCCGGATATACCGGACCGTGAAGGAGGACACGTGCTCTTGAGCACCGAGCCTCCCCAACCTTACCAGGTTGAATGGACCCCGTAGCCCTGCCAGTGCGGCGAGGTGGAATAGCCCGCACTGGGCTATGCAGGCGAACCGGGGACACCACCTGTAAGGCTGGTGCCATGTACACCGGCCCGAGGAGACGTACTGGAGACCAGATACGTTGGGCCGGCTTCATGGCACTCGGCTCGATGCCCAACCTAGCCCTCCCAGTGCGGCAAGGTGGAATAGCCCGCACTGGGCTAAGCACGCGTACTGGGGACACCGTGCGCTTTACCGCATAACACGGTGTCTGACCAGTACGACGCCCTCTTACTCCACGGCAAGCCCGGGGAGTTGGCTCAGGTATCCAACCCGGCTTCGCCACACTCCCCTTTAGCCCCCCCCCAAGAAATTCTTGGGTGAGCCTCTCGGGCTTCCAGCCTCTCATACGTGCTGCCTCCTCAATCCACCGCTCCTGGGCTGTGGCTGCCTTCTTCACCTCCCGAGAGCGGCGATTCTCTCCAACCCTTCCCCAGGGTCCCTTTCCGTCCATGATCTCCCAAGACCATTCCTCCTGTGTCCAGTGCCTTAGTTCTTTCTCTCTCTCCTCAATCCGCTTGGTCCTGTTGTGGTGGGTGTTTCTGTAAAGGCAGTCAATGTTGTTCTCCCCCTTAGACGAGGAGGAACATGGATAGGACCAAGATGCGGATTGAGGGAAATAAGCCATCTTTTAATGAAAAAACAGCAAACAAGACACTACAAACTACAAAACAACAAACGTGACTAACCTTCAACTGTCCTGTGAGGACACAGGAACAAACACCCACAAAACACCAGTGAAACCCTGGCTGCCTTTGTATGACTCTCAATTAGAGACAAACAATACACACCTGTCTCTAATTGAGAATCATACCAGGCCGAACACAAAACCCCACATAGAAATACAAACATAGACAAACCCACCCAACTCACGCCCTGACCAACTAAAATGAATACAAAACAAAGGAAAACAGGTCAGGAACGTGACATTAGTAGAGAAAACCCCCAATATTTATCAAAATTATTTTAATGCTTCAAGCATAGGATGAGACAGTATGATTTCAGCAGTGGTGTAAAATACTTTAAAGTACTAAAGTAGTTTTTGGGAGTATCTGTACTTTCCTTTTACTATTTATATTTTTTGGCTACTTTTACTTCACTACATTCATAAAGAAAATAATGCACTTTCTACTCCATACATTTTCTCAGACACTCAAAAGAACTCGTTACATTTTCACAGGATATTGGTCCAATTCAAACGCCTATCAAGAGAACATCCCTGGTCATCCCTACTGCCCCTGATCTGGCGGACTCACTAAAAGCAAATGCTTCTTTTGTAAATGATGTCTGAACATTGGAGTGTGCCCTTGGCTATCCGTAAATTAAATAAAAAACAAACAATTGTGCCGTCTGGTTTGCTTAATATAAGGAAGTCGAAATGATTTGTACTTTGATACTTAAATATATTTAAAACCAAATAATTTGAGACTTTTACTCAAGTGGTATTTTACTGGCTGACTTTTACTTGAGCCATTTTCTATTAAGGTATATTTCCTTTTACTCAAGTATGACAGTTGAGTACTTTTTCCACCACTGGATTTCAGCCATGGTTAGAGAGAGTAAGTCTTTGTTGCATGGAGGATTTTGCTTCTAATATTTACCAGTGACCACAAAGCAAGTGTAATATTGTATCAATACAGTCATTTTACATAACAACAGTCAATGGCAGCATGTGAAATTATATTTTAATCTATGTGATACAAAACCTGAAACACATAAACAATTTACAGTAAATCCAAAGGACTCCGTCACCTTCATGAGTCATTAGCATACCCTCCCTCGACCTGGTCTCATCTGAGTCCCTCTCTGTCCAAATGAATATCACTCACTCCTGAATGTGCTACCAGACCCTGCCATACACTGAAACCATGGAAACAGGTCTGGAGCTAGCTAGCACAGAGGAGGTAGCTGGGGCCAAGGTCTGTGGCACAGGGGTTATACAATACAACCAGACTCATAAGATTGATTTTGGGAAACGGTGGCAGCAGTTAGCTAGCGGGTAGTGGGTGCTAGGCTTGGTCACTCAGCCCTGGCTGTCTGTAACCAGAGGTCTACACAGCTTTGCCGGATATCTGAAATGTTTGAAATCGAGTTTTGCGGTCTTAAGAGGAGTTTTATTGGTATCGATTTTTCATTTACGTTGCAGCTGTCTTCAATCATGGCTAACTTAGAGAGGCTTACACGGAAGCCAAACCGGCTGCGCGCGTGCGCCATCGGGCATAAATGTATTTTGTCCCCCCACACCAAACGCGATCACGACACGCAGGTTAAAATATCAAAACAAACTCTGAACCAATGACATTAATTTGGGGACAGGTCGAAAAGCATTAAACATGTATGACAATTTAGCTAGTTAGCTTGCACTTGCTTACTAATTTGTCCTATTTAGCTAGCTTGCTGTTGCTAGCTAATTTGTCCTGGGATATAAACATTGAGTTATTTTACCTGAACTGCACAAGGTCCTCTACTCAGACAAATTAATCCACACATAAAACGGCCAACCGAATCGTTTCTAGTCATCTCTCCTCCTTCTAGTGCAATAATTGAATAACATGGATTTCTACATTTATTTTGCGACGCTCGCGCACGCGACGTGTCTGGTCAGCATGTTAAGGAGTAGCTACAAAGGCTGGATACAATTGTAGTGCAATGTCTCCACTTTTACTGAGACTATACTGCAGTAATGAGAACAGCTTTAAAATATCAGATTCCATTTATAAATTAGGGTTAGATCCAACTAAACAAAGTCAAGCCATCAAGGCAGTCTGAAGAAGACATCAGCTTGATGTCGAAAATGTCAGTTACATGTATTCATCCTGAACAATGAATTAAAGTGAGCAAATAAGAAATTAATTGAATGGTTTTTGTGGAGTACACATCTCTGCCTCAAATTAGTCCTTTTGGAGGTTTTTCTTGGTAAGCCCCATCAAGCTTTATGAAAACAATATTTATGAACTGCCATTACAGTGTATATACAGCACTTGACAATTGGCTTCAAAGCAGTTTACACTGTTTGGGGGGGGGCGGGTAATTTGACCTCATCCACCGCTGGTCAGGGTTTGGGAGTAACGGATTACAAAAAATGGTACTTGTAATTCGTTATGTTACCAGCAAAAATATTGTAATCAGATTACAGATACTTTTGAAAAACTAGATGATTACTGAGAGGATTACTTGTAAATTCGGAAAGGATGTTTGCGGAAAAAAAAATATGTTTCTCAAACTAGACGCTCTAATGTACTTGTCCTCTTGCTTAGTTGTGCACTGGGGCCTCCCACTCCTCTTTCTGTTCTGGTTAGAGCCAGTTTGCGCTGTTCTGTGAAGGGCACAGCGTTGTACCAGATCTTCAGTTTCATGCCAATTTCTTGCATGGAATTGCCTTCATTTCTCAGAACAAAAATTGACTGACGAGTTTCAGAAGAAATGTCTTTGTTTCTGGCCATTTTGAGCCTGTAATCGAACCCACAAATGCTGATGCTCCAGATACTCAACTAGTCTAAAGAAGCAATAAAACTGGCCATCTTTAATCAGGACAAAAGTTTTCAGCTGTGCTAACATAATTGCAAAATGGTTTTCTAATGATCAATTAGCCTTTTAAAATGATAAACTTGGATTAGCTAATACAACGTGCCATTGGAACATAGGAGTGATGGTTGCTGATAATGGGCCCATGTAGATATTCCATTAAAAAATCATCCGTTTCCAGCTACAATAGTCATTTACAACATTAACAATGTCTCCATTGTATTTCTGATCAATTTGATGTTATTTTAATGGACAAAAAATTAGATTTTCTTTAAAAACAAGGACATTTCTAAGTGACCCCAAACTTTTGAATGGTAGTGTGTGTATATATACAGTATGAATCAAAAGTTTGGACACAGCTACTCATTCCAGGGTTTATCTTTATTTTGACAATTTTCTACATTGTAGAATAGTAGTGAAGACATCAAAACTATGAAATAACACATATGGAATCATGTAGTAACCAAAAAAGGCAGCCATCAGCTTCCTGTGGCTGCGTCTCAAATGGCACCCTATTCCCTATGAGCCCTGGTCAAAGGTAGTGCACTATATAGGGAATAGGGTCCCATTTCAGACGCGACCGCTGTCTTTATTATCCTCACATCTCTCATCGTTAGACGCCGACATTTAACCGTCTCGCTTTTCTGAAGAACAGCTGGCTTGTTTCCGGAAGGCGTCTTTTGTTCCTCTGACGAGGTGTGTGTGTGTGTGCATGTGTGCGCCTGCCTATCTCCCTGGATATGTTTTGACAACCAATTTACGTCAGACTAGTCAGTGTTGAATCGCATCTCCAAACTCTCTTTGTCTTTTTGTGAACACTTCAATCCCGCATTAAAACTAGTTCATCTTCCTTCTTCGCTCTTATGCAAAAACATTTAAAAAAAACTTTAAATCTGAAGAAAAATGGGTACAAATCATTCTAATGAACAATGTGTTCTTCTACCATGGCATTGTTGAATACTCATTTCTGATTGGCTTGAAGGGCATTCTAGAGCATGCATTATTTCCCTGTAACGCACGGTAGAATTCAATGGCTATAGTTCGTTCTTGCATGTTCTATGTTTGAGCTGCTTTTTGAAAGCTGCTTTTGAATTAGATTTTCATAATAGCAAACTAGGACTGATGGTTTGGTTAACTAAACTAGCAAGTCTGTTTGTTTGGTTACCGAGGCAACTACTGTCTATCTAGTAAACTTGCTAACTGCTTTAGTGGATGTTGAACACATTTATAGCCATGGTATAAAAGGGATAATCAACTCGTGGCTCAATGCGTAAAATAATGCAACTCCGTGGAACACACCTTCCACGTTATTTATTATCTTCCACAGAACCCATAGCCTCTTGTTGATTATCCCTTACATATTAATTGACTTGTAATTCAAATGGAAATACTTGTCCTATTTTTAGCTCATTAGCTTGACTAAACATGAGCGGTGATAATTAATGCAGTTGTCTGGTCAAACTCCTAAAGCTTTTTTAGTCTGTCAGATGTTAACCCTAACCCTTGGGTTATGCTGCAGTAGTGATTCAGTGGATGAGATAATGCCATACGGTAGAGATTCATTGTGACCGCAACCCAAATATCACCCTATTACCTATGGGCCCTTGTCAAAAGTAGTGCGCTACATAGGGAACAGGGTGCCATTTGGGACGTGCATACTGTGCCTTTGAATAAGCAGCCGTGTGGGATAATAATTTAACTGGAAAAGTAGGGGGTCCTAAGCCTTTCAAAGATGCCACTGTGTGATGCAGGCTATTGCAGATGAAAACGCAGCAAGAAACTTTGGTTAGATCTTTCTGGGAGCGTATTATGCACTGTAGCATTTGAACAAACAGGGATTGATTCCAAAAAGTATCTACTGTCATGATTCCAAAGAGTATCAACTGTTATAGTAGTACTAGGTGCATTCTCTTCCTGATTTCCTCTTAAATCATTTCAACTAGATATTCCACTTTCCGTTTACTTCTCAAATCCCTTCATTCTGTATAGACAAGTGAAGGAAATGGCTGCCGTTCACTTCATAAATGGGAAGCATTAAACTGACTTACAGTAAATCTAGCAGCACATTCATAACATACACTACATGACCAAAAGTATGTGGACACCTGCTCATCGAAAAGCTCATTCCAATTTCATGGGCATTAACATACCTGCCTTTGCTGCTATAACAGCCTCCACTCTTCTGAGAAGGCTTTCCATTAGATGTTGGAACATTGCTGCGGGGACTTGCTTCCATTCAGCCACAAGAGCATTAGTGAAGTTGGGCACTGATGTTTGGCCTGGCTCGCAGTCAGCGTTCCAATTCATCCCAAAGGTTTTTGATGGAGCTGAGGTCAGGGCTCTGTGCAGGCCAGTCAAGTTCTTCCAAACTGATCTCAACAAACTATTTCTGTATGGACCTCGCTTTGTGCATAGGGACATTGTCATGCTGAAACAGGAAAGGGCCTCATCTAGAATGTCATTGTATGCTGTAACGTTAAGATGTCCCTTCACTGAAACTAAGGGGCCTGGCCCGAACCATGGAAAAACATCCCCAGACCATTAGTCCTCCTCCACCAAATATTACAGTTGGCACTATGCATTGGGGCAGGTAGCGTTCTCCTGGCATCCGACAAACCCAGATTCGTCCGTCGGACTGCCAGATGATGAAGCGTGATTCATTACTCCAGAGAACGCAATTCCACTGCTCCAGAGTCCAATGGTGGCAAGCTTTACACCACTCAAGCCGACGCTTGGAATTGCACATGGTGATCTTTGGCTTGTGTGCAGCTGGAAACCCATTTCATGAAGCTCCTGACGAACAGTTCTTGTGCTGACGTTGCCTCCAGAGGAGCTTCAGCACTCAGCGGTCCCGCTCTGTGAACTTGTGTGGCCTACCACTTCGCGGCTGAGCCGTTATTGCCCCTAGATGTTTCCACTTCACAATAACAGTACTTGTAGTTAGCCGGGGCAGCTCTAGCAGGGCAGAAATTTGACGAACTGACTTGTTGGAAAGGTGGCATCCTATGACGGGGCCACGTTGAAAGTCACTGAGATCTTCAGTAAGGCCATTCTACTGCCAATGTTTTTCTATGGAGATTGCTGGCTATGTGTTTGATTTTATACACCTGTCAGCAACGGGTGTGGCTGAAATAATATAATACACTAATTTGAAGGGGTGTCCACATACTTTTGTATATATAGTGTATTAATCAACTCAGCCGTTAACAGAGCTCTCATCATGACCCGTCCAAGGCAGTCAGTGACACTTCTGGGTGAACTATTGTCACCTTGTTTCTGTTGCCTCTTGTGTGGTATCGGACAACCAAAGACTTTCATTAGCTTCAAAGAGAGAGGCGTTTTGTACACAGATTCATTCACAGCTCTTCACTGCTCCATTCTGGGGCTGTGTAAACTGTAGAGTGGGGCATGCCTATTCATCTTGAGCTATATATAACCTCCTTGTCCTACCTCCAAGCCTGTTGGGAGAAAACGCAGAGAGAAAGAGATGGGGGTGGAGAGAGAGGAAGAGGTAGAGAGGCAGAGCAATGGAGAGTTGGAGAGAGAGAGAGAGGTGGGGGAGGATAGAGAAAGAGCTGAGTATCTTTTCTGCTCATTTTTTATCCCTTATTTCATTCAAGGACATTTCAGCAGTGCTCTTCTGAAAAGGCCTTGTCACACTGTCTGTAAGCGTTGTCCTTATCACCATGAAAAGCCACACACTTCAGTAGCAAGCAGTATGCATCACTTACCCGTGTTTGGAGGCTTTGGTGTCATTATTCTGTGCAACATTTTCATAGTCAAAATCACACAGAAATGTTTGTTACAGCCTAAGCTTAGTCATGCAATACAGTAAGGCAGCACTCAACTTGACAGACACGAGTTGTTGTACATTATCAATTTCAATGAAAGACACGAGTTGTTGTACATTATCAATTTAAATTAAAGACACAAGTTGTTGTACATCTATCAATTTCAATGAATGTCATATAATATTTGAGAGTCTTGAACCTGTGCGTGAAGCATGTCCATTGCTCAGTGCAGTAACTAAGGGAATCAGGGGTTTGTTAGTAACTAAGGGAATCAGGGGTTAATTAGGAGCTGAGGGAATTGGAGGTTTGTTAGTAACTAAGGGAATCATTGGTTTGTTAGTAACTAAATAAGTCAGTTTGTTAGTAACTAAGGGAATCAGGGGTTTGTTTGAAACTAAGGTAGTTGGGGTTTGTTAGTAACTAAGGGAATCTGGATTTGTTGTGGAGTTAGATATCTGTCCATTTTTACATTGACATGCTGATTTAACCTTTGCAATTCATCTTTTAGGCCTGGGCTTATTTACGATTCTCACGCTACGTGCGTTCAACCCTTCGGCAGATATCTAACTCCAGACATTGTGGTTTTGTGGAGGTAGCCTTTATCGAACATGATTGCACTGATCTACCATTCTGATACAAGATGTAAATAGCTATTCTATCAAAACTGGTTGCCAGGATAATGTTAAATTAACGGCCATTAACTTGATTTAAAGAAGCATATTTTAAATTCTGTTATTGGAAGCTAGCTATCATGTAGTCTCACACAGTTAACACTATTTATCAAATGAATCCAAGCACACATTTCCGCAATGTATCTGAAGTTTTGTTATGGCTTGGAAAAAGGTTCTGCGTTAATAGGGCGTGGCATTCCTAGCATATTTCAACTGGATGTCTCAATCAGTCAATGCTGACATCCTGAAACAAACATCTGTCTACCGAGCTTATTCTCAGTGCCCCGGCTGCCCGCCGGAGAGATTTGCTCTGCCTCCTCATTCTCTACAGAAAACTAAAACTGGAACCCAGGCTATATTTCCCAATTCTCTCTTCTTTTCTCAGCATGTTCTACTCATGAACATTAGATTCCTCCCTCCCTAGGCACAGACAACCTCCAGTATCCATCCATTCATCCTTCAGCCCGTCCACCTGTCTATGAATCTGTGTTTCCTTCTAGAAGCATCCGTCCATCTAGCTAATAACAGGTCACTGTGTGTTGTCGGGGGTCTGAATTTATGGGTCTGCCTGGTGAAAGGATGCGGGGGTTGAAAACAAAGAGAGGGAGGGAGAGAGATAAAGAGAGAACGTGTGAGAGAGAGAGACACACAGAGAGGAGAATGAAGAGTCTGTAGCTCAATTGGTAGAGCATGGCGCTTGTAACGCCAGGATAGTGGGTTTGATTCCTGGGACCCCCCTTACGTAAAATGTATTCACGCATGACTGTAAATTGCTCTGGATGAAAGTGTCTGCTAAATTCCATTGTAGAGAGAGAGACTGCTGGAATCAACAGAGACCTCTTGGACTGGGGCCAGACAACATGAATCTTTAGTGATTGTGTCTGTACTCTGTACTGATGGTGACTTCCCCTCTGGGGGGTAGCTGCCTGGAGGCAATGCATTAACTAATGCAGCCTTCATCACCTTAATGACTACTGTGCTAGGCTGGTAGCTCCAACCTAATGTATGTTCCAAATGGCACGCTATACCCTACATAGTGCACTACTTCTGACCAGAGCCCTATAGGACCTGATCAGAAGTACTGCAATATTGGGAAATGGGTGCCATTTGGGACGTGGCCCTACTGTAGCCAGCCAGCAGGCTTCCAGGAAATGAAATGAGACTGTTAGAGCTATTTTGTCTTCTACGTAAGGGTTAGGGAGATGGAGTAGTCTGGGTACCAGTCTCTTTAGCTAACATCCCACTCCTTCTCATTGCCAAAGAGACTGGCCTTTTGGCAATCTTCAAATATAAACATTCTATCATTAATGAGCTTAAGGATATCAGAGGATTTGATCCTGATCCTATCATCCAATTGGATTCAGTGTTCAAACTTAATTCATGATCTAACATTGGGCATTCTGACATAATACATTTAATTGTAAACATAAACATTGGGCACGGGGATTCCTGTTTATTGAATTTTTACCACCAGCCAATGTGATCACATCATACCAGAGAAGCTCTCGCCATTCAAACTTCCCCGCCAGTTCATTTTAGTGCAAAATAAGTGACCAAACAATTGTTCTACTTCTGGGACAAACAATGGGCTAGGCTACTGATTGAAGAGCTATAAGAGGAATAAAGAGGATGGAAGAGAGAGAGGCCAATGGAGATGCATGAATTGTGCAAGAAAGGAATAGTGAAGACAGATGAGTAAATTATAAATTAATTCATAGACTGGGCTATTAATCCACCATTCGTATGCTAGCCTATATATTAGGCCTAGCCTACAGTGAATTTAGGCGACCACTACCTGTGCAATGCTAGCCAGAGACCAACATTTGTTTTGGTCTAACGCACGTTTTGTAGCAATTAATTTAAGTTGAACATCGCCAAATGTTTCAGTTTAATTAAATGTGCAATAAAAAAGTACAATGCCTAGGCCTATTTAATGAAACCCTGGTTGTTGGCCTGGGCAACAGATCGCAACGCAGCGAATCCCTATTCCCCACTGAGCTCATTTTTGGAAATGGCAAGTTCACTTTCTCATCCATAAACACATATCAAGTTCAAGTACGCTGTCCAGCAGCTCACATCAGCAGGATGGGGGGCAATTTCATTAGGAGGGACGTCTAAAAGCGCCAGCATGCTTCAGTTCGGCTGGCGCCAGGCCAGAGGGCATACTCCCTTTAAAAAAAACTTCGCTTAAAATATGAGGAAAAGGGAAATAGTACTGCTGTCCATTTTGAGACGCCGTAGCTCCTCCAGATAATCAGAATGAATCTAAAATAACTCAAGAAATCGGTCATTAACTTTGACGTTTTAACCGAGGAGATCTTAGTCGCGCAATTTTACATCTAACTAAGATGTTTGGTGCAGTATTTCACAAGGAAAACGAGTTGTCTCTCGTTGAACGACAACAAAGGGTGCGTTCGTAAATTCACTCTGGCTATCTAATCTGATTTCAGAGCACTCGTCTGAGTGTGCCAGAGCGCAGAATAATTGATGAATTTATGAACGCTCAACACCCGTTATGGCCGGTGTCAGTAAACGTCGACAAAGAAGCGTAATTAAATTGATGCCAGCAGCAAAATTACTGTCACCAACGCTCTGGACAAAATGTAAACAGCCTAACCAGCTATGCTATGGCGTGTAAAATGGTCAGAGTGAGGTGTTCTCTCATTTGTGTCTGGAAGTAGCTAGCCAACGTTAGCCAGTTAACTTGGGTTCTTGATTGCCGTTGTGCGGTCAGAACGCTCGGATCAACACAACCCCTCATCCAGAGCGTCCAGTGTGCACTTCGAAGGCTCCGAGAGTGAAACGCTCTGAATTTACGAACGGACAATCTGACAACGCTCTGAATTTACGAGCGCACTACAGTTTGAATTTACGAACACACCCAAAGACTTTATTGAATAATCCCTTCTGTTGACCAATCACCGACAAAGGAGCATAGACTTCGGCTCCGAGTTTTGGCTTGCCTCAAGAAAAAATGCCGTGAAAAACAGCCGAAAAAACCCCACCGAAGTCCAAAACAAATAGAAACCTCAAAATGTCTTCATAATATGTGCACAAACTCTTATGCGGACGCCTTAACGTGAATCACTAAAATAATTATTATGATCACATTTCCTCAATATAAATATTAGACCTATGGGGACACCTATACATTTGGCAGCCAAGCATGAGTGATCGTTGTATCTTTTTATCGTATAGCCATGTTGAAATATCTTCACGCCTACAATAAAAAACACCAGGTTTATGTCATAAGAGTTAATTAAATGAAGAAAAAAAATAATTAGGCCTACAGGGGGCAGTTTAGAAAAATGAATCCCGTGAAAATCCTCCTCTGGTATAAGCCACACTCAGTGTCCCCTTTCCTAAAAATATTTTCAGAACACTCCAAAATCTCAGGTTATAAAATGTACGAGGAAAATAAAAAATGACTCACGATCTACAGCAATCCTTTAAGTGGACCACAAAAAATATGAAATACTTAGGATGCTTAATAAATGACAACAAACAACAAATATATAAAGGTAACTTTATTCCATTACTCAACAATATGAAAGCAGGTGTAATTAAATTGAATAATCGTCCCATAAATCTTACCGGTAGAATAAACCTCTTTAGATTAGCATGGCTCCCAAAGCTTTTGTATTTATTTTTATTACCACACACAAAGACATTCTTTTAAAAAGTATACTCGACAATAACATACTTTTATATGGAAAAATATAACAGAATAAAAATGAAAGTTTTACATGTTCCTACATCTGAGTCTCCCTGCTGTTTGTTGCTACTTGGCTATCTGCCAAACTTTTTGTTTTTTACTTTGAACACATTTCCCAACGTCTTCGTTTTTTCCTCGCTCAACGTTTTACTTAAAGCATCCGGGGTGAAAAAGTTTAATCTGAACATGGTTCTACAGGATCTCCACCAGCCCAAAAAGCTAAGTAGCGTTAGTAACATTAGCACTATGCCATCTAATTACGGTCGCTGTACTCATAATATACAGGAGAACTATCACCTTATGGTGAGGATAGCCGTGTTGCAAGACCAGCTTTAGATGCTGTTAGGGCAATTTAAGTGTAGGAAAGGATGAAATGGCGTCTGTACCACCACCAGTAAATACAGATAGTAGTATAAATCCAACGGCACATTCCCCGCAGCCAGACAATTTTCTCAAGGCTTCTGGAAAGAAATGCTGTCGGCATGCTCAGCCGGTGTCGCTCATTCAGCCGACAAACTTCCAACCGGTTCTCTCCATTCAGTAACGAGGCTGCGCTTTCTCAGGTCTGTCCTCCACCCGTTACGGGTCTGAGCTACCGAAGCCTCCAACCATTAGCTTGGACAAATTGAAAACCCTAGTCACTGGCGACTCCATTATTCGCAATATTAGATGTAAAAATACTCATCCAGCGACCATACACTGTTTACCAGGGGGCAGGGCTACCAACGTAAAGGCTAATCTGTTGATGGTGCAAATTGAGGTCACCAAGCACAACAGCTTCAGCGTGTAAATCAGCTAGAAAGATGTCGGCATTGAGTAATCGTGTCTGTGCCTCGATCTAGGTTGAGCAAAACAAAACATGGAGGTGTTCGCCTTTGCAATCTCACTGGAATAAGACCTCCATTCCGGTCATTATTGAAAGAGATTGTGATATCTCACATCTCAAAATAGAGTTACTTAATGTAAGATCCCTCATTTCCAAGGCAGTCATAGGCAATTAACTAATCACTGATCACATAATCTTGATGTGATTGGCCTGACTGAAACATGGCCCAAGCCTGATGAATTTACTGTGTTGAATGAGGCCTCTCCTCCTGGTTACACTGGTGACCATATCCCCCGCGCATCCCGCAAAGGCAGAGGAGGTGTTGCAAACATTCATGACAGCAAATTTCAATTTACTCCCAAAAAGACTGTTTTCCTATTTTGAGTTTCTAGTCATAATCTATGCAGCCTACTCAATCACTTTTTATACAGTGGAAGTCGGGAGTTTACATACACTTAGGTTGAAGTCATTAAAACTCATTTTTCAACCACTCCACAAATTTCTTGTAAAAAAACTATAGTTTTGGCAAATCAGTTAGTACATATACTTTGTGCATGACACAAGTAACAATTTCCAACAATTGTTTACAGACAGATTATTTCACTTTTAATTCACTGTATTATAATTCCAGTGGGTCAGAAGTTTACATACACTAAGTTGACTGTGCCTTTAAACAGCTTGGAAAATTCCAGAAACTGATGTCATGGCTTTAGAAGCTTCTGATAGGCTAATTGACATCATTTGAGTCAATTGGAGGTGTACCTGTGGATGTATTTCAAGGCCTACCTTCAAACTCAGTGCCACTTTGCTTGACATCACGGGAAAATCAAAAGAAATCAGCTTAGACCTCAAAAACAAAATTGTAGACCTCCACAAGTCTGGTTCATCCTTGGGAGCAATTTCCAAACGCCTGAAGGTACCACGTTCATCTGTACAAACAATAGTACACAAGTGAAAACACCATGGGACCACACAGCCGTCATACCGCTCAGGAAGGCGACGCGTTCTGTCTCCTAGAGATGAACGTACTTTGGTGCGAAAAGTGCAAATCAATCCCAGAACAACAGCAAAGGACCTTGTGAAGATGCAGGAGGAAACAAGTACAAAGGGATCTATATCCACAGTAAAACGAGTCATATATCGACATAACCTGAAAGGCCGCTCAGCAAGGAAGAAGCCACTGCTCCAAAACCTCCATAAAAAAGCCAGACTACGGTTTGCAGCTGCACATGGAGAAATGTCCTCTGGTCTGATGAAACAAAAATAGAACTGTTTGGCCATAATGACCATCGTTATGTTTGGAGGAAAAGGGGGAAGCTTGCAAGCCGAAGAACACCATCATAACCTTGAAGCACGGGGGTGGCAGCATCATGTTGTGGGGGTGCTTTGCTGCAGGAGGGACTGGTGCACTTCACAAAATAGAAGAAATCATAAGGGAGGAAAATGATGTACATATATTGAAGCAACATCTCAAGACATCAGTCAGCAAGTTATAGCTTGGTCGAAAATGGGTCTTCCACAATGACCCCAAGCATACTTCCAAAGTTGTGGCAAAATGGCTTAAGGACAACAAAGTCATGGTACGGGAGTGGCCATCACAAAGCCATGACCTCAATCCCATAGAAAATGTGTGGGCAGAACTGAAAAAGTGTGTGCGAGCAAGGAGGCCTACAAACCTGACTCAGTTACACCAGCTCTGTCAGGAGGAATGGGACAGAATTCACCCAACTTATTGTGGGAAGCTTTTGGAAGGCTACCCGAAACGTTTGACCCAAGTTAAACAATATAAAGGCAAATACTAATTGAGTGTATGTAAACTTCTGACCAACTGGGAATGTGATGAAGGAAATAAAAGCTGAAATAAATAATTCTCTCCACTATTTTTCTGACATTTCACATTCATAAAGTAAAGTGGTGATTCTAACTGACCTAAGGCGGGGAATTTTTTACAAGGATTACATGTTAGTGGTTTTGAAAAACTGAGTTTAAATGTATTTGGCTAAGTTGAATGTAAATTTCCGACTTCAACTGTAGCTACTGTTGACAGGCCTCCTGGGCAGTATACAGCATTCCTCACTGAGTTCCCTGAGTTCCTATTGGACCTTGTAGTCATGGCAGATAATATCACATTTTTGGTGACTTTAGTATATACATGGAAAAGTCCACAGGCCACCTTCAAAAGGCTTCGGAGTCATCAACTCATTGGGTTTTGTCCATCATGTCTCCGGACCTACTCATTGCCACAGTCATACCCTGGATGTAGTTTTGTCCTGTGGAATAAATATTGTGTATCTAAATGTTTTTCCTCATAATCCTGGACTATCGGACCACCATTTTATTACGTTTGCAATCGCAACAAATAATCTGCTCAGGCCCCAGCCAAGGATCATCAAAAGCGTTGCTATAAATTCTCGGACAAACCAAAGATTCTTAGATGCCCTTCCAGACGCCCTCCACATACCCATGGATGTCGGAGTACAAAAATAGGTTAACTACCTAACTGAGGATCTTAATTTAACTTTGTGTAATACTCTAGATGCAGTCATATCCCTAATAACAAAAAATAGTTGTCGCAAAAAAATTGCTCCCTGGTATACAGAAAAGTCTTCCGACTACTTGGGAAGACAGTACTGTGGAATATCGAAGAGCCCTCACTGCTGCTCGATCATCCTATTTTTCCAACCTAATTGAGGAGACAATTAACATTTATTTTATTTACATCTTTCACTTCAGCAGTGATAAATTCATGAATGTCTTCAATGAATAGATCATGATCATTAGAAAGCAAATGATGGACTCCACTTTGAATCTGCGTATTTCTCCAAAGCTCAGTTGTCCTGAATCTGCACAGAACTGCCAGGACCTAGCGTCAATAGAAACGCTGAAGTTTGACACATTCATGAAAATAGTCATGGCCTCTAAACCGTCAAGCTTCATACTGGACCCTAATTCCAACTAAACTACTGAAAAAGCTACTTCCTGTGCTTGGCCCTCCTATGTTGAACATAATAAATGGCTCCCTATCCACCGGATGTGTACCAAACTCACTAAAAGTGGCAGTAATAAAGCCCAGAAAATGTAAAAAACTATCAGCCTATATTGAATCTCCCATTTCTCTCAATAAAAAAAAAGCTGTTGCGCACTGCCTTCCTGAAAACAAATAATGTATATGAAATGCTTCAGGCTAGTTTTAGACCCCGTCATAGCACTGGGACTGCCCTCGTAAAGGTGGTAAATTACCTTTTTAATGGTGTCAGACCCAGGCTCTGCATCTGTCCTCGTGCTCCTAGACCTTAGTGCTGCTTTTGACACCATCTATCACCACATTCTTTTTGAGAGATTAGAAACCCTAATTGGTCTACACTGACAAGTTCTTGCCTGGTTTAGATCTTATCTGTTAGAAAGATATCAGTTTGTCTCTGTGGATGGTTTGACCTCTGACAAATCAATCGTAAGTGTAGGCGTTCCTCAAGGTTCAATATATTGTTTTCAATATATATTCTACCTCTTGATGATGTCATTCGGAAACACAATGTCAACTTTCACTGCTATGCGGACGACACACAGCTGTACATTTCGATAAAACTTGGTAAAGCCCCAAAATTGCCTTCCCTGGAAGCCTGTGTTTCAGGCATAAGGAAGTGGATGGCGGCAAATGTTTTACTTTTAAACTCGGACAAAACAGATGCCCAAGTTGTTGGATATGACAATTAATCTTGGTGGTTGTACAGTCGTCTCAAATAAAACTGTGAAAGACCTCGGCATTACTCTGGACCCTGATCTCTCTTTTGACAAACATATCAAGAATATTTCAAGGACAGTTTCTTTCCATATTCGTAACATTGCAAAAATCTGAAACATTTTGTCCAAAAATTATGCAGAAAAGCTAATCCATGCTTTGTCACTTCTAGATTAGACTACTGCAATGCTCAACTCTCCAGCTACCCAGATAAAGCATTAAATAAACTTCAGTTAGTGCTAAACACGGCTGCTAGAATCCTGACTAGAACCAAAACATTTTATCATATTACTCCAGTGCTAGCCTCTACATTGGCTTCCTGTTAACGTTAGGGCTGATTTCAAGGTTTTACAGCTAACCTACAAAGCTTGCTCCAGCTGTAAAACCTACACGTACGCTACGGTCACAAGACGCAGGCCTCCTTATTGTCCCTAGAATTTTTAAGCGAAAAACCGGAGGCAGGACTTATTCCTATAGAGCTCAATTTTTATGGAATGATCTGACTATCCAAGTGAGAGACAGACTCAACCTTTAAGTCTGTACTGAAGACTCATCTCTTCAGTAGGTCTTATGATTGAGTGTAGTCTGGCCCAGGGGTGTGAAGGTGAACGGAAAGGCACTGGAGCGACAAACTGCCCTTGCTGTCTCTGCCTGGCCGGTTCCCCTCTCTCTACTTGGATTCTCTGCCTCTGACTCTATTACAGGGTCTGAGTCACTGGCTTACTAGTGTTCTTCCATGCCGTCCCTAGGAGGGGTGCATCACTTGAGTGGGTTGAATCACAGATGTGATCTTCCTGTCCGGTTTTGCGCCCCCTCGGGCTCGTGTGGTGAAGGAGATGATCGTGGGCTATACTCAGCTTTGTCTCAGGGTAGTATGTTGGTGGTCTGCGGATATCCCTCTAGTGGTGTGGGGGCTGTGCTTTGGCAAAGTGGGTGGGGTTATATCCTGTCTGGTTGGCCCTGTCTGGAGGTATCGTCGGACGGGCCTCAGTGTCCCCTGACCCACCCCCGTCTCAGCCTCCAGTATCTATGCTGCAATAGTCTATGTGTCGGGAGGTTAGGGTCAGTCTGTTGTATCTGGTGTAATTCTCCTGTCTTATCTGGTGTCCTGTGTGACTTTAAGTATGCTCCCTCTAATTCTCTTTCTCTCCCTCCCGGAGGACCTGAGCCCTAGGATCATGCCCCAGGAGTACCTTGCCTACCTCCTGGCTGTCCCCAGTCCACCTGGTCTTGCTGCTGCTCCAGTTTGAACTGTTCTGCCTGCGGCAAGGGAACCCTGACCTGTTTACCGGACGTGCTGTTTTCGACTCTCTCTACCGCATCTGCTGTTTCAACCTCTGAATGCTCGGCTATGAAAAGCCAACTGACATTTACTCTTGAGGTACTGACCTGTTGGACCCTCTACAACCACTGTGATTATTATTTGACCCTGCTAGTCATCTATGAACGTTTGAACATTTTGAAGAACAATCTGGCCTTAAATGGCCATGTACTCTTATAATCTTCACACGGCACAGCCAGAAGAGGACTGGCCACCCCTCAGAGCCTGGTTTGTCTATAGGTTTCTTCCTAGGTTCCTGCCTTTCTAGTGAGTTTTTCCTTGCCACCGTGCTTCTACATCTGCATTGCTTGCTGTTTTGGGTTTTAGGCTGTGTTTCTGTATAAGCACTTTGTGACATCTGCTGATGTAAAAAGGGCTTTATAAATACATTTGATCGATTTTAACCTTCCAGACTTGGAATTGTATCAACTCCCTACTCAAGGCTTTTACTTGCTACATAGGGCTAGTTATTAAATGCACTAAAGAGGAACAATGGGTACATATTGAAGATGCACATGCTCATGTCTATTTTTAAAGGATAAAGCTAAGAACATTAACAACTTAATAGTTAAGAACACTAGAACGATATGGAAGAAAATGAAACGTATATTTTGCAAGAACCAATTTCACTCCCTAGAAACACAACCTTATGGAACAATCCTTGGATAGCTTTTTTAGAATTCATCGATAAATTGGCCCACATGGAAAACTAAAGGCATAGAAACCGTAAATGACTTGGTAATAGGAAATACATTTATTTCCATGACAGCTTTAAAAAACAATTTTGGACTGACCAATGTAGGTATTTTCAAATACATCCAATTGAAAAGTTTTATATCACACAATGTTAATTTGAAATCTTTTGGACATCAGAGTAATCTTGAGGGAATCCTATTTGAGTCACCAAAGGATGTTCATATGATAGATAAACTATAGAAAACCTTGCAGAAAGCCTATACACTGTTTTATTATTATTATTGGAACCAAGATTAAAAAAGAATTGATATTGGCACAAGATGGAAGGAATGTTGAAACATAACTAATGAGATTACAGTTAACAAAAATGTACTCTTAATCCAGTATAAATTAATGTATAGAATTTATTATACAAAATTCACAAATTCTACAGCACAATGGCAGATTCATGTTTGAAGTGTAAAACATCTAATGACTCCATAATTCATAACTAATGACCATCGTTATGTTTGGAGGAAAAGGGGGAAGCTTGCAAGCCGAAGAACACCATCATAACCTTGAAGCACGGGGGTGGCAGCATCATGTTGTGGGGGTGCTTTGCTGCAGGAGGGACTGGTGCACTTCACAAAATAGAAGAAATCATAAGGGAGGAAAATGATGTACATATATTGAAGCAACATCTCAAGACATCAGTCAGCAAGTTATAGCTTGGTCGAAAATGGGTCTTCCACAATGACCCCAAGCATACTTCCAAAGTTGTGGCAAAATGGCTTAAGGACAACAAAGTCATGGTACGGGAGTGGCCATCACAAAGCCATGACCTCAATCCCATAGAAAATGTGTGGGCAGAACTGAAAAAGTGTGTGCGAGCAAGGAGGCCTACAAACCTGACTCAGTTACACCAGCTCTGTCAGGAGGAATGGGACAGAATTCACCCAACTTATTGTGGGAAGCTTTTGGAAGGCTACCCGAAACGTTTGACCCAAGTTAAACAATATAAAGGCAAATACTAATTGAGTGTATGTAAACTTCTGACCAACTGGGAATGTGATGAAGGAAATAAAAGCTAGTAAAAAAACTAGTCCTGTATTAGCAGACCGATAAAGGGCAGATATTGGTTTTGTTTAATCACAAAACCGGATGGAGCAATATATGTCCAGTGATGTCCTCAAAACATATTGCATGTAACAATGTAACAAGAGATGGGGAGGTTGGTTGGGGGGGGGGGGGGGGGGGGGGGGGGGGGGGGGGGGTTGGCTGGGAAGGGGAGGGGAGGAAAGAGAGAGATGGGGAGGTTGGTTAGGAAGGGGAGAGAGAGAGATGGTGGGGTTTGTTGGGAAGTGGGGGGCGAGAGAGAGAGATCCCACCTCTGATTCCCAAAACCCCCTTTCCTTCCCAAACCCCATAGAAACAGTATGGGAGTTTGTCAAAGTTGGATTTGTTTTCGAATCATTTGTGGGTCTGTGTAAGCTGAGGGAAATATGTGTCTCTAATATGGTCATACATTTGGCAGGAGGTTAAGAAGTGCAGCTCAGTTTCCACTTCATTTTGTGGGCAGTGTGCACATAGCCTGTCTTGTCATAAGAGTCAGGTCTGCCTACGGCGGCCTCTCTCAATAGCAAAGCTATACTCACTGAGTCTGTACATAGTCAAAGCTTTCCTTAAATTCTCTCTCTCTCACTCTCTCTCATATATTCCCTGTCAGACAGACTTGATTTTCCACTCTCCAGACTGGCTCACCGTGTGATCGTAGTACTGTACTCTACTGTCATATCAGGCTTCTTCTGTTTGCAGTAATTAGAGCAGTGTATTGGGACAGTTATGTTGTTTCATATTGCGTGCTTTGTGCAAACACAGACCTGAGACTTGCCACAGGCGTTTAGTGTAGAACAGCTAGCCAGGTCTGAAGAGACGGTGGTTCAGTTATGACAGAGCAGGGGGCCATGTCTGCTTGCATCTTAGTTGAGGTTTGTCTGGGATTTGTGGGTGTGTGTGTGTGGGGGGGTGTGTGTGGGGGGGGCGTGTTTTTAATATCCTTGTGGGTACCAGAAGTCCTAACAAGGATAGTTAAACTGTAACGATTTTCCTCTTCGTCTGAGGAGGAGTAGGAAATATCGGACCAATGTGCAGCGTGGTAAGTGTCCATAATTCGATTTTTAATAAATAAACTGAACACTGAACAAAATAACAAAAGCACAAACAAACAACCGAAACAGTTCTGTATGGTGAAACACAGACACAGAAAATAACTACCCACAACCCATAGTGGGAAAACAGGCTACCTAAGTATGATTCTCAATCAGCGACAACGATCGACAGCTGCCTCTGAGAACCATACCAGGCCACACACAGAAATACAAACATAGAAAAAACAACAGAATGCCCACCCCAGCTCACGCCCTGACCAAACACATAGAAATAGACAACCTAGACATAAAACATAGAAACATACAAAGCAAACTATGATCAGAACGTGACATAAACAAGGAAAATTTGCCGGTCCACACGAGGAGAAATGCTATGTTAGGTTTAGGGTTACAATTAGGGTTAGGGTTACAATTAAGGTTAGGGTTAGGCATTAGTGAGGTTTAGGGTTAAGGATAGGAGTTAGGGTTTGGTATAGTTTTAGGATTAGGGGTTATGGTTAGGTTAAGGGTTAGGGTCAGATTTAGGGTAAGGGGTTAAGGAAAAAGGATTTTGGATGGGAATCGATTATTTGGTCCCCACAAGGATAGCAATACAAAACTGTGTGTGCCTGTCTGTATGCAAGTTTGAGTAAAATGAGGGCAAGTGATTAACAGTGTGCTTGTTTATGCACTCTATGTGTATGATGATTGAGTGTGTGTGCATGTACATGTGCATATATGTGTGTGTGTGTGTGCCTCTCTCTCTCTCTCTTTCTCTGTGTGTGTTTAGCCTAGCAGATCCTAGCTGCCACAGTCTGATAAGAGCTCGTGGTCTTCAAACGGAGTTACTCCGCGGCTCAGCAACGGAAGGGAAAATGACCACGTAGTCATGGTCCAGTGCCGTGGTCTAGCAGGCTGCTTCTGCTAGACTGATTGGTTGAACCCGTCGTTGAGGGGGTTTGTGTCGTCTGCTTGACTCAATATATTATTATTTTGATGAGAGGACACTTCAATAAAAACACCAATCAGTGCTTAGCAACAGGGATGGTGTTTGTTCAAGTTGCAGGTACATTGGGATTGAAACGATGACATGTCAGATTTGAGAGAGATGGGTTGAGAGAAGATGGATTGAGAGGGTTTGAGACGAGAGAAATCTCAGTCTATTGCTTATGGTTAATACTGTAATGAAATGTTGATATTGTATGGAAATGAGTGTTTGTAGGCTTAGGCTGTATAAAGGTGTAGAAAATAATAACATATTTAACACTGAGCCAAATATGTGGTTTGATTGATCCATCTCAGAAAAGTTGGAAGTAGAAAATGATCACACACACATTTTTTGTTGTTGTATGTAAATATGCTTAAATTCCCTTTTAGAATGCTGTATTTAGACATAAAAACAATTTATGACCTTTAACTCTGCTTCAGTGGGGAGTTTGAGTGACTTGATACTGTAGGAAAGAGAATGCCATGGGGGAAATCTTTACTTTTCTCAACTGAATAGGGGACCCGCGGGTTGAATTGACATTGCTCTTGCACAGTATGTCACAGAGGACAAAAGACCAGTTCCGTGAACAGTCTTTGTCCTTCTGAGAGGCAGAAAGCTTAGGAATTCACTTTAAGATCCCGTGTATATTTGGGTTGTAGCTAGTATAGGCCTCAACTTAGCAGACATGCAGAGTTAGAACACACAAATGCCTTTTTAGATTTAGCATGATTCACATGGAGGTTGCCCTGAATCCCACCCAGTCCAGTGTCTCTCCTACACGTAAAAAGTCCTAAGTGATTAACATTAGCAAATAACCTATTGTGAAGCTTATGTTTAGTAGAACCCCATCTCTCCCCACTGTTCTCTATGTGTTGATGGACGTGGTCTGTAGTTGCTTCAGACAGTGATGTGCTCCTATTGGTCTCCCAATGCCTGTAATCCAGCCATCTGGGAACCTTGGGATGTCCCTACCCTAACCCTAAAATTAACCCCTATCCTTACCCTAACCTTAACCGAGCCTTAACTATTTTACATTTGACTTCAATGGGGTGGGGACGTTCCCAAGAAAGCCGGATAGCAAGGACCCCACGTCCACCCCTGCCCTCTTCTCCTCTGTTGTCACCCTTGTCCACCTCCCCTCTCCTCCAGCCGCCACTTCCCAGATGCCCAGTTACCATGGCAACAGAGGCACGGAAGCGTGGAAGCAAACCCAGCAGTCCGGGTGTGATAGTGATTGTGGAAACACTGGACTGGGCTATAGCTATTTGCTTTACTCATTTCATACGTATATATTCTATTCTACTGTATTTTAGTCATTACCACTCCGTCATTCTTTTACTTTTAGATTTGTGTGTATTGTTAGATACTACTGTATTGTTGGGAATAGGCTGCCATTTGGGACGCATCCAATGCACTGCACAGGAAGTGGCCCTATTTCTCTCTCTCTCTCTGTTGCTCAATTAAAGGCTGAGGTTGTTATCGGCGCGTACGATAGTTATTAAGCAAAGTGCAAGAGCAGCTGACTGTCGGTGATGAAGTGATTGGTTTTTACTCTGAGCTGTAGATGTTTATCAGGCAGTGCTGTATCTCTGGTCTGAATTATGTGTCGTTCAATCTCTCAATAGATTATTGATGATAATAAGCCGCATTCAGACAGTTAGCGAGGTTGTTCGTACCACTTGTTTAGGATGTTCACCTATTCTCTACCACTGCTACTTTATAATACAAATTCACAGATTGTGTTGATTCACCATGCTTAACAATTAGGTTGTCAAGGAGTGATATCGCCCGAGAGGCCCTGTCTCTCCTTGTCTGTTTGTCTGTCGGGGTGCTTGTGTGCATGTCTGCCTATCTTCACTCCAGTTAACTAGACTGTCTGGCTGTCTATGTTGAAACTGACAGTTTTATCTGAAAGATGTATGCCCATCTCTGTCTGTAGGACACAGCGGGTCAGGAGCGATACCGGACCATTACCACAGCATACTACAGAGGAGCTATGGGCTTCATCCTGATGTATGACATCACCAACGAGGAGTCCTTCGGTTGTGTGCAGGACTGGTGAGTCAACTATTTATTTCTGTCTGTTTTCTTCAGCAGGTGTCATGGCTTTTCTTTTTGTTTTCACCTCCCTCTAACCCTTTGCATCCGTAATAGGGTGTTGTTGTACATCCTTTATGTCAAATACAGTACACCCTGTATGTCAAATACAGTACACCCTGTATGTCAAATACAGTACACCCTGTATGTCAAATACAGTACACCCTGTATGTCAAATACAGTACACCCTGTATGTCAAATACAGTACACCCTGTATGTCAAATACAGTACACCCTGTTTAAAAGGCAAACAACGGAAGAAATTCCAAGAAACGGTGTGATGAGTCATTGGTTAGCTTGGCTGAACATGGCTTCCACCTCAGTGGCCGAAGGCAACCATTTTGTGCACTGAGACTTAAGTGGAAACAATGGGAAGCAGTGCATGGCATGAAACTCCATATTCTTCACTCACATTGGGACCCTGAAGCATAGTGTGGATCGATAGCTGCTACAGTCGCATAGTATAGTTCTAACAGCAGGGGAGATGTCCTTACAACACACAGTCTGTGTTTACAGAGAGAGAATAGTTACACAATGTCGGCGAACACAGACTAAAGTAGAGTTGAATGGTTGAATATGCATTATAGCCCAACTATTCTCAGTCGCACTTCAGTCAAACATTTTAGCTTATAATGTCTTAATGGAGTCTTCAGAATGTCTTTAGAAGTCCTATATTGTGGTTTCACAAATCATAAGCTAGTACAAAGGTGGTTAGCTCGTTTGCTATGTCTTGGTTGAGAAGTTGGCATAGCTAGCTGTCTGGTAGTTATCTAGCTAGAACAGTAGGCTATGCTAAGCAGCTAATATTGACTAGCTAATTTGCTTATATTTGATATAAGGTAATGTTATTTAGCTGTCATACATTTTAGAATGGAACAACGCGATGTGAACCACAAACCACAACCCTCCAGCGTTAGCTAGTAGCCAACATAGCAAGCGCTCAACCAAGACAACCAGCTAACTATGTCAAATGTGTTAAATGTTCCATGAACAGCACTTCCATTTGAACTAATTCAATATTATCACAACACAACACAAAAGATGCATATGGTACTTCATGCAAGCTTACCCATAGGCCTATTTTATCACAACCGGTTATAGTTCCTCAGAGGTTACTACTGCACTGTAGGAAGACCAAGGGAAAGGTTTGCTCTTTCTCAATGGGTCTATATGCTTGCATCACTAAACTGAATGATATTTAAACCAAAAAAAGGAGGAAAAAAGGGACAGAACAGAAGCAAACGGCAGTCCAGCGGAGGGGCTTAATATTTAAATCTATTGATTGTAGCCCTCACATACACTCTGCTTCTTCAGTACAGGACTGAAATCTGAGACCGGTGTGAGACTTGAGGCTGAGGGGGTCCTAAAATGTACACCGTACTGTGGTCTAGTTTGGTATAGAGCAGCACAGCTGCCTGTGGTCAGTTAATGGACCAACAGAAGCCTGTTACACTGCAAGCCCGCTTACAGACTAACTGGGGGACACTTTATTTGGTGTGATTATAAACGGCTGATAAAAGCATTATTAGATGCTTGATAGAGACTATGCATTTGAGAATGTATTAACCATTTATATTATTTATTATTATAAACTGTGTGGTTCTAGCGCTGAATGATGATTGGCTGACAGCCGTGTTATATCACAGGCATGACAAAACATTTATTGTTATGTTGGTAACCAGTTTATAATAGCAATAAGGCACCTCGGGTTTGTGGTATATGGCCAATATACCATGACTAAGGGCTGTTTCAAGGCAATCCGCGATGCGTCATGCATAAGAACAGCCCTTAGCCGTGCTATATTGGCCATATACCACACCCCCTCAGTGCCTAATTGCTTAATTATATTATGATATATACTCCATGATTCATGAACAACAGGCTTTACATAGCAAGTCTAATGGACAAACTATGTCATAGTGTTCATTTGCAGTGCTCTCGGAAAGTATTCAGACCCCTTGACTTTTTCCACATTTTGTTACGTTACAGCCTTATTCTATTCTTATTCTTTTTTTCCCTCATCAGTCAACACACAATACCCCATAATTAACATAGTTATTCAGACCCTTTACTCAGTACTTTGTTGAAGCACCTTCAGCAGCAGTTACAGCCTCGAGTCTTCTTGGGTTTGACGCTACAAGCTTGGCACACCTGTATTTGGGGAGTTTCTCCCGTTCTTCTACGCAGATCCTGTCAAGCTTTGTCAGGTTGGATGGGGAGCATCGCTGCACAGCGATTTTCAGGTCCAGGGTCTGGCTGAGACACTGAAGGACATTCAGAGACTTGTCCCGAAGCCACTCCTGCATTGTGTTGGCTTAGGGTCGTTGTCCTGTTAGACGGTGAACCTTTGCCCCAGTCTGAGGTCTTGAGCATTCTGGTGCAGGTTCATCAAGGATCTCTCTGTACTTTGCGCTGTTCATCTTTCCCTCGATCAAGCCTAGTCTCCCAGTCCCTGCCACTGAAAAACATCTCCACAGTATGATGCTGCCACCACCATGCGTCACCGTAGGGATGGTGCCAGGTTTCCTCCAGAGGTGACGCTATGGCATTCAGGCCAAAGAGTTCAATATTGGTTTCATCAGACCAGAGAATATTTTGGCAAACTCCAAGCGCGCTGTCATGTGCATTTTACTGAGGAGTGGCTTCCGTCTGGCCACTCTACCATAAAGTCCTGATTGGTAGAGTGCTGCAGTGATGGTTGTCCTTCTGGAAGGTTCTCCCATCTCCACAGAGGAACTCTGGAGATCTGTCAGAGTGATCATTGGGTTCTTGGTAACTCCCTGACCAAGGCCCTTCTTCCCCCCGATTGCTCAGTTTGGTCGGGCGGCCAGCTCTAGGAAGAGTCTTGGTGGTTCCAAACTACCATTTAAGAATAAATGAGGCCAATGTGTTCTTGGGGACTTTCAATGCTGCATACATTTTTTTGTACCCTTCCACAGATCTGTGCCTCGACACAATCCTGTCTCGGAGCTCTACGGACAATTCCTTCGACCTTGTGGCTTGGTTTTTGCTCTGACATGCACAGTCAACTGTGGGACCTTATATAGACAGGTGTGTGCCTTTCCAAATCATGTCCAATCAATTGAATTTACCACAGGTGGACTCCAAATCAAGATGTAGAAACATCTCAAGGATGATCAATGGAAACAGGATGCACCTGAGCTGTCTCATAGCAAAGGGTCTGAATAATTATGTAAATAAGTTATTTTTGTATTTTATTTTTATAAATTTGCAAGCATTTCTAAAAAAACAGTTTTCGCTTTGTTATTATGGGGTATTGTGTGTAGATTGATGGGGGGGGGGTGGGGGGGGGGTTAATCAATTTTAGAATAAGGCTGTAACGTAACAAAATTCGGAATACTTTCCGAATGCACTGAATACTGCACTGAGGTCTGAATACTTTCCGAATGCACTGTAGGTACCTAGGGATCATACTGTGGACAAGCTTATGTACACGACACAATCTAATCTGAGAGACTCTCTCCTCCACTTTGAGCCATCTGAGGCTTTCAAAATGGGAATGGTCAATATGAGTATGTGCTGGAAGTTTAAGAATAATCCTGACTAATTAGTTCTGAGACGTCTGCAGTTTGTTTCTCATTATCTTGGGGGCTTATTGTACCAGGAAGAGCACACATCTTCAAGGTGGCACTGAACAAGAACCCCTGCCAATGCCACCAATGCATTCTTATCCAGATATTTAGAGTTTTTTTTCCAGAAACCTAGTTTTATGTTTCACTTTGGAGATAGTATTAACAGAGATATCTGATGTCTCTTAACAGATATATCTGATGTTTTCTTAACAGAGCTATCTGATATTTTCTTAACAGAGATTTCTGCACAATTCCCACTGAATGCTGACTCCCAGGAGACAGAACTCTCATCCCCTTCCATTTAACCCTTGGCTGTAACCATGGTAACTATGTAGGGGTTATTAGCCGGGTCATTGGATTAAAAATGGGCACAGCTGAGGTGCACTGACATGATGCCACATCCAGACCAAGGCCCTTATTCATAAAGCGTCTCAGAGTAGGAGTGCTGATCTAAGAACAGATCCCCTCTGACCATGTTATCTAATTTATTATGATCTAAAAAGGAAAACAGTTCCTAGATCAGCACTCCTACTCTGAGACACTCAGGAAGACCCAAGTCTCTCTCCACTCCCAGAGGGATGTAGTGTAGACTTTACAATAATAGTTTTGTCTTTCCCCATAGTGCTCAATGACCAATCCAAGATGACTGGTTAGAACATCCACTCACATGGTTTCCAAGGATTGAACCAGGCCTAACCCCTGCTCAGCTACAGCCAGCACTATGAATAACAGTATGCTGAATGGTATTCAAAAGGGATACTCATGATTTGGCGCTAGGCTTAGTGGAAATGAGAGCAACAGAGAGAGGGAAGAAGGGAGATATGAGAGAGAGAGAGCGCGCACGCGCTTGGGAAAAGCAAGATATTGAGAGAGAAAAGGAGAGATTGTGCAGACGCATGAGAGAGACTTCACTCAACCATTTTGTAGGCTAATTCAACCTCAGTCATAGCCCACGTGCTAAGCTGGGTAGAAAATGCAAATGATTCACTGTTATGCCTTATTAGTTGTCTCTTACTTGATGCTTTCAAATCTCTCCAACTGTAAGCCCTGAACTGTAATATGGCTAACTGTAGCCATTGAAGGGGTGAGGGGAAAGAATCCGACAGCCTGTCATGTGAAGTTCTAAACCCAACTGTGTTATGACAACTATTTCAGTACACCAAATCCACTGCCCCAGGAAGGACTTAAGAGAATCCTCCCTGAACTCCCTTCATAATGAGAGTTGGAGAACGGAGGCATCTGAGTGTTAAACTGTCGCACAAGAACACTTTATGCCTGCATCGTCGCCAAGTAGTGATGACTCAATGTGGATGTCATATTAGATGCGTATAGAAGATAAATTCCCACTGTGTAGTAATATTGTGTTTTAAAGGGATAGTTCACTCAAATTACATGTCCAAATCATCTATAAGAAACGTCATTGAGCTACACAATCAATATTGGATACTTTAGGATGATTTGGACATACAACAAGATCTGCTCTTTTAGTCTGCAAACGGTGTCAGTGGAAGGGGGTGTTAAACATATTGAAGTCATTACCTGATGGTAAATCTACAGGTTATGGTCTTATGGACAATTTTTTGCTTCGCTGTGCTGCTCCCCAGATTGCAGTTCCACTGAGATACATATTTAGTTGGTCACTGGAAAAGGGGATGTTTGCAAATGTATGGAAGCATGCGAAACTGTGTCCTAAGAACCCATTACTCCTGCCAATAGTCGACCAATTAGTCTACTCCCCACACTCAGTAAGATATTGGAGGGTATTGTGAGTAGACAAATATGGGAGTACATGGAAAAGAATGATCTGATTACAGCCAATCAGCATGCTTATTGCAAAAACCATTCCACTACCACTGCATTGGTTGACATGACTGACCAGTGGCTCAATGCTATGGATAATGGCAAGTTTGTGGGTGTACTATTTTTAGATTTCAGTGCAGCATTTGATTTAGTGGATCATGAAATAATTTTTATAAAATTAATGCATTATGGTTTTAAGGAGGTAGCATTAAATTGGGTACAGTCATATCTAACTGACAGGAAACAGTCCACCTATATCAATGGTTCATTTTCTTCCCCTCATGTGTTAAACTGTGGAATACCGCAGGGAAGCTGCCTTGGGCCACTTCTCTATTTAATATATACCAACGACCTTCCCTATGCCTTAGCTGAAACTCAAGCTACTATATTTGCAGATGATACTACAATTTATGCAGCAAGACAATCGGGTTCAACAGGTACAGCAAGCTTTACAAGGAGATTTGGAGAATATTAGGGAGTGGGTTTGCCAAAACAAACTTGTTTTAAACATCAAGAAAACCAAAGTTATGTTGGTCTGTTCCACTAGGAAAAGGCCAAAACAGCATGGGATACTATTTATTATGGGAGGAGTTTCTCTTGATCTGTCAGTCACTGACACGTACTCAATTAGCAATGTCAGCTAACAATTTTTTGATTGGTAAGTTAGTCTAGCTGGTTATCTAAACTTGTAGTGATCATAGCCCAGTACCGATCGAGGACCCCCATTGACTTTGTTAGTTACGCTCACTCAGATATCATTAACATGGCATAAATCATGGCAAAAGGTGTCTTGCTTAGGGCCCTGTCATGCCAAATAGTGTCCCCATGCCAAAAAGTCCCCCCCACACCCCCCCTACCCCCTGCGTCATAATGGGATTCAATGAGTTCTAGCTTCTGTTGCTAGGGCTGTTGCTAGAACTTGCAAAATTCTTACTGGATTACGTAATGAACCAAAGCGTCCATTGCTATGCTGGTTGCTTGGCTCTATTTTTCCTCATATCGGTTGCGAAGGAAGGGGGACGCGGGCAGTTCTAGTTCTATTACACCAAGCGCTCGCTCAGTCCGCACAAAATTATTACCTCAGAATTTCTATCCAAGGATGGTGTTTTTGACAGTGACAACCTGCTGACCACCTGCTGCCTCAGAGGACCGAAAAGACTGGAAAGAGAACACTCTTTCTTTACCATATATTTGTCTTTATATAAGAAAATATTGTTAAATAGGAAGAAATAATTTAAGCTGTTTTTAGATTAACGCTGCTAGCTACTGTACTTATTTACCTCAGCCTGCCTACTTAGCTAGCCAGCTACAGTAGCTGGCTAGGTAGCCAGATAGCTAAATAAAACTAACTAATGTAGCTTTGTGTTTGAATGTAGCTTGCACTTCAATAGCATCCCTCGGAGATTTTCATTTATCTTTCCAACCAGGCAAAGTACTATGAAGGCACCACTGATTTCGACAAGAGGTGCAACATTCAGAGAAATTCACAATTCAGGGTAACGTTAAGCAGTTAACTTCTATTAGATAACTGGATGGATTTAGCTATGTACAATCCTTTTTCAACATCATTTTCCATCTAGCTAGTTAGTTATCTACATGTTGCTAGCTATACATATCTGTCATATTGAGGTAACTAGCTATAAGTTAAACCTGATCAATCAAATGGATAGGTGTAAGCAATTATGGTAATTCCAAATTCCCTTAACTAGGTGGCTTCGCTAGACAGAGCGAGAGAGGGGGGGGGGGGGGGGGGGTGAGAGAGGGAGAGAGAGGTAGGAAGAGAGTGGAAGACAGACAGACAGAAAGAGAAAGACAGCCGTACAAATGTACTTAGACTTGAGTATTTCAACAACTCTTCCAACTTGTTAGGCAATTGTATGTACCTACGGGGGAAGGGTGGCAAGCTACACAGTAGGGGGATTTTTATTAAGGAGGAGAGAAGGAGGCTGTGCTGACCGAGATGCATGCTGGCCATTTCGGAGTGAAGCGTATAATTGCCAAAATCAACCTACGCTTTTTCTGACGGGGAATTATCAAGGAAGTGGACAGATGGGCAAGTGAAATAACCTTTTGTTTATCAATCGTATTCTATTATATCTGAAATTATTATGATTTCAATGAATGTCATATCAGAGAGCACACAATGTTTCAATTTGTCCCTTTTTGCTTAAAGGTCAGTACCCTGTCTAGCCTGCCAGAAATTTGAGAAGACAGAGTTTGTGGCGCCAGAGTTAAAGCCCATAAAAGTTGTTTCACCATGGTACATGATCGGTAGGTGTCCCAATTCAAATTTTGTGACCGATCACTTTACCAAGTGGCTGAAGGCAATACCCATTAAGGTCAGTAAAGGAAGAGCTTAACTCTAAATTCCCTTCTGTAACTTATTAAAAAGGGCACCTGGAACCAAAAATGTATTTTCGTTTTGTATGATACCCATCAAGGATGAGACTGGCGAAGCCACCTCCAAGGCGATGGTGGACATCTTCAACACCGACGCTTCTCCTGAGGTCATCTTGAGTGACCGAGGTCATGAACACTAGAACAAGGTACGGATGTTATAGGTTATATTCTGTCACCAATGGTTTGTTTTTTATGATTTTTTTTACAATTTGTTTTTCAATGGTACATAATCAGACATATTTCAATATCTTACATTGTCAAAAGATATCGCTTTCCTACCCCCTCCTCCAGGTTTGGTGAATGGACCAACCAGACCCTCAAAACTGCGATGGGCAAGTCCCATGATTGGTACCAGGAAGGGTGGGAGAACAACCTGAAGGTAATTCTCTTTGCACACAGCAGCATCCAGGCCTCCACAGAGTATGGATGGGAGCTGCAGGTGTTGACTGAGGTAAACAATACAATTGTATATACAATTATTGTATATATTGTGGTCTTTCACATTTGTAATTGACTTAGTGTTGTGGAATAGCTAATCAAAGGGAAGAGAGACTGCAGATTCTTTCAAACAACACTTTTTTATAAGATTAGCAAAAATCGAGAATCAACTACCCACTCAACAGTGCATAGTTGAAAACTCCACGAACCGTGACAGTTCAATGCATTTATAGAGAAAATACATACAACCCCTTTCTGTATATGTGGCAGTCAGCAGATAGTGTGTAAAAGGTAATTCATCATCTGTGTAAACTCAAGATAGCACAAGGTTGAGAGCCTGAGGGCTCAACCGTCTAACTGCGTTCACAACAACAAACACTATAGTGTACTCCTTTCTATAAGGCTCCATACATGTGACTTTCTGGTGATAGTAAACCCACAGGTTTTCACATGCTGCGGTTGCACCCAAACGTCTCTTAGCTGTAAGCCCAGTCTTATGACTAAGTCACACCAAGACATGTTTGTATTAGGTTAGAAAAACACTAGCATATAACAAGAGACTATTCTTTAAGCAGTAAAACATAGCATAACTAATTATGTAATTTCCCACAACATTTCCTCCCTTTTGAGACTAAGTCTCAACCTAATAGAACATTACTTACCAGTATTTCCATTAAACAAGCATTAACATGAGGGAAAAGAAAATACTTTCTTACATTACAATTGTAAATGACCTCCATTGTCATTGAGTTTCAACCCTTCATATAGTGCAATTCATTCTCAGAAAGGGGAAAGGAACATATGAATTCAAACATCAGTACATACTTTATCACCACACACAAGGCAATAACTTCGTTGAGACTGTCCATATTGCCACAGGGTCACCATGACGGTAGGCCCTTAACTCTACCTTGGGAGCACCATTTACATAACCCCTGCAGTGTGCATGGCCTATGGACACGCTGCACCATTAACTCAATATTTTTACCTCTGTGTTATGGATTATCATAGTCTTCATCAGACATGTAATCAGGAATAGGAAATAAATCAGGTAAATAGGGTTCTGAGAAGTCTCCTTCAGGGGTCAGTAATGGCATGGCAAGAATAGTCTCCATGGCTTTGCTGCACAATTTCTTAACACAAGTTATAATCAGACTTATTGTAAAAAAAGGACTAAGCCATAAATAAACCAATTAAATATTGTAGCTCCCATAACACCAAACAATGACTGAACCCATCCAAACGGATTCCAATCACCACTAAGCTCTTTCAGATGTTCAACTACCATGGTAAAGTTAACCTCACCCTGGTGTAGGAATGTACAGCAATGGTCACCTATCATTTGGCACACTCTTATGCAAACATTCTGTCCCCGTATGTACTTAGCCTCCCGCTACAAATACGTTTTGCACAGTGAATCGTGCTATCTAATTCATAACACATTAGTCCCTACTGGTAGTCCATTTACATAGTTATAAACATACTAAAACATAATCAAGTCATTTGTACTGTATCATCCAGAAGGCCATATGTATTGATGTCTTTTAACATTAGAATTCTAATAACACGGTAAAATAAAACCCCTATGATCAATGTTATTCAACCCAAATTTAGTGCTCCACGTTGAGTCTATTACTCATATTCAAGACCATCAACTTAGCACACACCAATACAGTTAGAATATACATTTACAAACGGGATCATATATAGACAGTTTGTAGTACTTATTACCAGTATTAACTTTTTATTACACTGTCGTGAGTGTCATGTTAATGACAGATCGGTATCTCAATGCATTCTTAGTTTAAATAACTATACATTTAGCATTGTGTAAATCTCCTCAAGCAACCTGATACCCCAAAATAACAATTTTAGACAAGTTAATAATATTAGTCCGACGTTATTACGAAGTTATTACTTCGGACCAATATTATTAATACAAATCTCAAAAATAAATATCAGAGAATTACAACACATTCTGTTGAAACAATTTTTCCAAATTCCAAATCCCCTTATCACACTGTCAACCTCATCGCAGAATCATAGGATCAGGAAATTATCCCGATCATCCAGCAGACCCAATCTGGTGAGATTTATCGAAAACAAAACAGAACAAACCATGCAACAATACACTCCTTCATATATCACTCAATACATACCTACATATTACTCAAGGTGTGTAAACTTCAATCCAAAAACCTCAAGACTCGTAAAACCCACATTTTGACACATGATTCACATTGTGACTAATGTGTAAAAAATAACAACACTACAGGTTAAGAATTAATTCATGTCACTCACGACAGTGTAAGACAGGGATAAACGGGGGATGTAATAATAAAAAGTTACAGAAACATGTAAATAACAAAATCGAATTAGATTAACTACCCATAATAACTCCATAAAGAAAAAGAATTGTGCCCACAACCTGATTCAAGGAATAGAAAAATAGACTAGAGACAGTTCTGTCCTTCTCGTGGTTTGAATCACACATAGAAGTTTATAATTAATAGTTATATGTAATTATCAGTATTACAAATGACCTTAAATCATCAACCAACCATCTCTCGGCTTTCCAGTGATGGTGATCAAACCACACTAGAAAGTCAGGACAGAGGTCAGAGTTCATTTAAACCCTTCAAATATGTGTTTGTCTGTATTAGATTAATTATTTAAAAACAGTCAAACATGTCATACATTTTATACATGTCATTCATTTCATATTCAAGGTTACAGTTTCTTCAGTACATTCCTTATCAAAAGAGTACACATGTTCAATTAAAACTCAGAAAATAAAACTTCAGAAAATTCAAATTGTGTACTTCTGTAACGGCAGCCTTCCTCCTCTTTGTCTGAAGAGGAGGTGTAGCAGGGATCGGACCAAGACGCAACGTAGCTCGTGTTCAACATGATATAAATAAACAAGACGAAACTGTGAACACTTACAAAATAACAAACGTGGCTTACCGATACAGCCCTATCTGGTGCAGAGAAAACACAGAGACAGGAAACAACCACACACAACAAGCCACCTATATATGATTCCCAATCAGAGACAACACAAAACATCTGCCTCTGATTGAGAACCATATTAGGCCAAACATAGAAACGGACAAACAAGTCACACAACATAGAATGCCCACCCAGCTCACGTCCTGACCAACACTAAAACAAGCACAACACACAAGAACTATGGTCAGAACGTGACAACCTCTTTCAAGATACCTCGGCTCTAACCCGTGGAAAACCCACTGAAGCCAAATAAAATAACCACACACAATAAATCTGTCATGGTATTGAAACACTAACGCACATTCATGATGTAGGATAAAAACAACATTTCCCAGGCCTTATTTAATGTGGGAGCTCCCCTTAACATTCATACTGTAGTGGACTTCCATCAGTTCTGGAAGATAGAATCCTACTCAAAACACATCAGATAATATAGTGCCCCACTTTGTTTACTTTAGAAGATGTGTATTCCTCAATCTCAGAGCCCCTTTCTGGTAATCCTATCATTTTAACCTGTTGCATTCATTTAGTCCAAATATAAAACCTGTTTTAACAAATCTAGGACTTTCAAAAAGTTGGCGCCGTCAGCTCAATATTCATCAGTTCAATATTCAGTTCTAAAACATTCACTTTAGATACTTGCCACTGTTCCACGTAATGGAAACAGATTATAGTTTTAAATGACATTACCTTCCTGCTCAAATTCACTGGTGTTACCTAAACTACCAAACTCAGCAACAATAACCAGAAACTTGTAAAGAACTTTTCCGATTGAACTATTCAGACCTCTGCTTCAAATGTCCTACTGCGCCCGTTACAGCCTGATATAGCCCAGCGAGCACGACTCGCTTTCACCCGTGGACTAAAACATGGCATTATTAGAGACTATCCAAAAACCACTAACATATTTCCATTCACATTATTAGAAGGCATTGTTTACATTTCAGTCTATCCAAACAATGTTACTCTATATTTTTAATACCAAACTCTATAGGATATTCCCTTTCTGCTTCACACTTATTAAATGTATATTATTAAAAGATTAACATGTAATGCGCCAAATACACAAAATACATCAGCCAATTCATTAGGGAAAAGATACATTTTGATGTTAGTTTAAATGTTCACAATACTTGAGCCTCTTTCTGCCCACAACTTCAATTCAGTCAGTAACATGGACCCAATGCTATTGAAATTACGAGTAAATCCTGCAAATAACCCAATTCTAATGGTTTGTAACAACACAATTACCAGAAAATTGCCTTAAAGTTCATCCACGTGTTTCTTTGCAAAGATTTCCCATGCGCAAAGGGGATTTAGCAGTCAACGAGTTGAATCGACATTCATTGATTTGGAAACAGATCTGGCAAGGTGTCACGTTCCTGACCTGTTTTATGTTGTTTGGTTGTGTTTATTGGTCAGGGCGTGAGTTTTGGGTGGGCAGTCTATGTTTTCTGTTTCTATGTTGGTTTTGGGTTGCCTGGTATGGCTCTCAATTAGAGGCAGGTGTTTGACGTTTCCTCTAATTGAGAGTCATATTGAGGTAGGTTGTTCTCACTGTTTGTTTGTGGGTGATTGTCTCCTGTGTCAGTGTCTGTATGTTACGCCACACGGGACTGTTCCGGTTTTTGTTAGTTAGTTCGTTTTATGTAGTCTGTTTTCCTGGTTCATGCGTTCTTCACGTTGTATGTAAGTTCGTGTCCAGGTCTGTTTACATTCGTTTATTTGTTTTGTAATTATTCAAGTGTTCGTCGTGTTCTTCAGTTTTGTTTATTAAATCATTATATATTCATAACCCGCTGCAGTTTGGTCGAATCACTACTCCTCCTCTTCGTATGAAGAGGAGGAGGAAGCCCGTTACAGAATCACCCACCAAACCCGGATCAAGCAGCGGGTTAACGGACAGCGCACAAAGCAGGATTTCTGGTCTTGGGAGGAGATCATGGAAGGAAAGGGACCATGGGCTAAAGTTGAAGTTAATCGCCGCCCATGGGAACAGCTGGAGGCAGCTCGGAGAGCGGAGGAAACGGCGTTATGAGGGGACGCGTCTAGCACGGAAGCCCGAAAAGCCCGTGAGTACTACCCAAAAATTTCTTGGGGGGGGGGGGGGGGGGGCTAAGAGGTAGTGGGCCGAGGGCAGGTAGGAGACCTGCGCCCACTTCCCAGGCTAACCGTGGAGAGCGGGAGTACGGGCAGACACCGTGTTACGCAGTAGAGCGCACGGTGTCTCCTGTACGTGTTCATAGCCCGGTGCGGGTTATTCCACCTCCCCGCACTGGTAAGGCTAGGGTGAGCATTGAGCCAAGTGCCATGTAGCCGGCTCAACATATCTGGCCTCCAGTACGTCTCCTCGGGCCGGTGTACATGGCACCAGCCTTACGCATGGTGTCCCCGGTTCGCCAACACAGCCCAGTGCGGGTTATTCCACCTCCCCACACTGGACGGGCTACGGGGAGCATGCAACCAGGTAAGGTTGGGCAGGCTCAGTGCTCAAGGGAGCCAGTACGCCTACACGGTCCGGTATATCCGGCGCCACCTTCCCGCCCCAGCTCAGTACCACCAGTGCCTACACCACGCACCAGGCTTCCAGTGCGTCTCCAGAGCCCTGTTCCTCCTCCACGCACTCTCCCTATGGTGCGTGTCTCCAGCCCAGTGCCTCCAGTTCCGGCACCACGCACTAAGCCACCTGTGCGTCTCCAGAGCCCTGTACGCACTGTTCCTTCTCCCCGCACTCGCCCTGAGGTGCGTGCCCTCAGCCCGGTACCTCCAGTTCTGGTACCACGCACCAGGCCTATAGTGCGCTTCGAGAGGTCAGTGTGCCCAACGCCTTCTGCACTGCCTGTCTGCCCAGCTCCGTCTGAGCCATCTGTCTGCCCAGCGCCGTCTGAGCCATCTGTCTGCCCAGCGCCGTCTGAGCCATCCGTCTGCCCAGCGCCGTCTGAGCCATCCGTCTGCCCAGCGCCGTCTGAGCCATCCGTCTGCCCAGCGCCGTCTGAGCCATCCGTCTGCCCAGCGTCGTCTGAGCCATCCGTCTGCCCAGCGCCTTCTGAGCCATCCGTCTGCCCAGCGCCGTCTGAGCCATCCGTCTGCCCAGCGCCTTCTGAGCCATCCGTCTGCCCAGCGCCTTCTGAGCCATCCGTCTGCCCAGCGCCTTCTGAGCCATCCGTCTGCCCAGCGCCTTCTGAGCCATCCGTCTGCCCAGCGCCTTCTGAGCCATCCGTCTGCCACGAGCCATTAGAGCCGCCCGTCTGTCCCGAGCCATTAGAGCCGCCCGTCTGTCCCGAGCCATTAGAGCCGTCCGTCAGTCAGGAGCCGCTAGAGCCGTCCGTCAGTCAGGAGCCGCTAGAGCCGCCAGCCAGTCAGGAGCCGCCAGCCAGTCAGGAGCCGCCAGCCAGTCAGGAGCCGCCAGCCAGTCAGGAGCCGCCAGCCAGTCAGGAGCCGCCAGCCAGTCAGGAACCGCTAGCCAGTCAGGAGCCGCCAGCCAGTCAGGAGCTGCCAGAGCCACCAGCCAGTCAGGAGCTGCCAGAGCCGCCAGCCAGTCAGGAGCTGCCAGAGCCGCCAGCCAGTCAGGAGCTGCCAGAGCCGCCAGCCAGTCAGGAGCTGCCAGAGCCGCCAGCCAGTCAGGAGCTGCCAGAGCCGCCAGCCAGTCAGGAGCTGCCAGAGCCGCCAGCCAGTCAGGAGCTGCCAGAGCCGCCAGCCAGTCAGGAGCTGCCAGAGCCGCCAGCCAGTCAGGAGCTGCCAGAGCCGCCAGCCAGTCAGGAGCCGCCCTACAGTCATGAGCCGCCCTACAGTCATGAGCCGCCCTACAGTCATGAGCCGCCCTACAGTCATGAGCTGCCCTACAGTCCGGACTGGGTGGCAGCTCCGGAGCTGCCAGTAGTACAGAGTTGTCCATCTGTCCGGAGCTACCTCTCTGTCCTGAGCTACCTCTCTGTCCTGAGCTGTCTCCTCTATGTAGGGGGGGCCTTAGTGAAGGTTCCTGGACCATGGTCGGGGGCGAGGGTCGCCACTCAAAGGACGCTAAGGAGGGGGACAAAGACAGTGGTGGAGTGGTGTCCTCGTCCACCGCCGGAGCCGCCACCGCGGACAGATGCCCACCCAGACCCTCCCCTTGAGTTTTAGGGGTGCGCCCGGAGTTCGCACCTTGAGGGGGAGGCTCTGTCACGTTCCTGACCTGTTTTCTGTTGTTTGGTTGTGTTTATTGGTCAGGGCGTGAGTTTTGGGTGGGCAGTCTATGTTTTCTGTTTCTATGTTGGTTTTGGGTTGCCTGGTATGGCTCTCAATTAGAGGCAGGTGTTTGACGTTTCCTCTAATTGAGAGTCATATTGAGGTAGGTTGTTCTCACTGTTTGTTTGTGGGTGATTGTCTCCTGTGTCAGTGTCTGTATGTTACGCCACACGGGACTGTTACGGTTTTTGTTAGTTAGTTCGTTTTATGTAGTCTGTTTTCCTGGTTCATGCGTTCTTCACGTTGTATGTAAGTTCGTGTCCAGGTCTGTCTACATTCGTTTATTTGTTTTGTAATTATTCAAGTGTTCGTCGTGTTCTTCAGTTTTGTTTATTAAATCATTATGTATTCATAACCCGCTGCAGTTTGGTCGAATCACTACTCCTCCTCTTCGTATGAAGAGGAGGAGGAAGCCCGTTACACAAGGTCAATAAAAGCAGATCATATTTTCCCTTGCGACATAATGAAATTCCTTCAATACATCACATTTACTCCGCAATGATTTTTAATTTTATGGAAACACTAATTTGGTTTCTTACGTCATTGCAAGTTATGTCTACATTCAGTGTTAATTCTCCCTAACTCTTACTGAGGAAAAAAATAATAATTTCAAGCCGAATGGGCTATTTCATTTAAATGTATTAACCGGACTGAGAAAATCCCATAAGCATTTATAGTTTCATTGATTAGGGTAAGTGAATTCCCCATACTTTCCTGTCTTAAATTTAACAAATATTGCCCCAACTATCACATTAGAAAGTAAGACCGAGGTGCAGACAATGTCAAAGTAACAAAGGTTTATTAACACGGGCAGTCAAAGGTACAGGACGGCAGGCAGGCTCAGAGTCAGGTCAGGCAGAGGTCGGTAATCCAGAGTAGAGGGGCAAAGGTACAGGACGGCAGACATGCTCAGGGTCAGGACAGGCGGGGGTCAATAATCCAGTAAGGTGGGGCAAAGTACAAAACGGCAGGCATGCTCAGGGTCAGGGCAGGCAGAACGGTCAAAACCGGGGAAACTAGAAAACAGGCACTATAGACAGGACAGGAGCAAGGGGGAAAACGCTGGTAGATATGAATGAACAAAACAAACTGGCAGCAGACAAACAGAGAACACAGGTATAAATACACGGGATAATGGGAAAGATGGACGACACCTGGATGGGGGTGGAGACAATCACAAAGACCGGTAAAACAGATCAGGATGTGACACTCTAAACTCACTTTTCGAATGACCAATGGCCCCACACATTGCGCTTCGGTAGTTTTCTGCTACCCCCGCAATTTCCATGCTGATAACAGGTTTCAAACCTGCCATCAAAGCAGACGTACACATTCTATCAATATACTCACATACCCAAGCTGTGTTCAAATACAGATACTAATATACTATATACTACATGCTTAATGAGTATATACTTCATTCTATATACTATTAGTTCATTTTAGTATATTGCAACCAAATGGTAACCTTGATGTTGAGCTTTGCATGTCTACCAGAAGTTGATGCTGTTGCTATGCGGCCTCTTGCTAGCTTGTTAGAATAACAAATAATAGTTAGACATTTTACTACTTTGTGTGCTTTGGAAATTCAGACTGTTTAGAGAACACACTACCCTCTCTGGCCAATGAGCAGGGTTGTTCCAAGCTCTCTGACCTCACAAAGGCAGTCAAGCACCCAAGCTAACTTGCTAAATTTGGCTAGCTTGCTTGCTACTTCCAGACACAAATAAGAGAACACATCCTCACTTTGACAATTTACCCACCCTAGCAGAGCTGGTTAGGCTTTTTTCATGTTATATACCATTTAGATAAGCTAAGAATGACATGAATAATCATGTCAATAAACATTGGATAGCATAGTTAACAAGTTTGATGTATGTATTAGTAGCCAACTAACGTTAGGTAGCTAGCTAACATTTATTACCGCTACATACTGCTGTAATGATATGCTATGCGGTTCATAAGGATAGTGTAACTAAAAAATGGCCATAATTAGTTAAAGCAAAGAATTTGTATCCACTCTCGCATATTTCCAGTCAGCAGGGAGATGCTGCCCAATTTTATCCATGGTTGGATTTTTTCATATTCAAGCCGAATTGGTAGAACACCTTTGCACTTCCTTTCCTATGGTTTTGCTATAGTTGACCTCTTCCCGACCGTGGCCAAAGAGTTTAGATTTACTCATTCACCGCTCTAATATATGCCAATTAAACTATTTTCTAAGGTAGTGATACCCACTTCCCTGGAGAGTAGTTATGGTATGTGCCTTTTAATTGGTAACGGTTTTAATAACTTGTATTAGAACCAATACTGGAACATCTGCCAATTTACTACTGGAGAATATGTGTTCCTTTATTCCATCACACAGTGCAGCCAGTCGGGCTGATAGGGTCCATCGTGCGTCCATAATATAAATCTCTCATCAATACACACACTCAGGAAACAAATACAAACACACAAAACAAACAGTATTTGGTTAGGAACGTCTACCTTTCTTATAATTTGAAAAGAGTATTTCTCCTCCATCAAACTGTTTTTTGCTCTATGTAATTATAAATCTTGTACCCACATGGTAGTTCCTCTTATGCACATTTCCGTGTAGGGTTTACATTTATAGCTGGTTTGCCAATCATAACCAACTGTTTTACTAGTACACTGATTAATACATTTGATTTTACAATGTTTATAAATATTTTTTCACACGTTCTTTTTCTTTACATTTTTCAAATATTTTTTTTTACCTGCAGGAATATGTTTTACATCTCAGGATTGTGCCCTGGAATCACATAACTCGTAACCGTGTCATATCATCCCATGACTGCTTTTCTGCTTCAACAGAGAAATACAACCCCTGTCTCTAACCAGGATACTTCTGCTTCAACAGAGAAATACAACCCCTGTCTCTAACCAGGATACTTCTGCTTCAACAGAGAAATACAAGCCCTGTCTCTAACCAGGATACTTCTGCTTCAACAGAGAAATACAACCCCTGTCTCTAACCAGGATACTTCTGCTTAAACAGAGAAATACAAGCCCTGTCTCTAACCAGGATACTTCTGCTTCAACAGAGAAATACAACCCCTGTCTCTAACCAGGATACTTCTGCTTCAACAGAGAAATACAACCCCTGTCTCTAACTAGGATACTTCTGCTTCAAGAGAGAAATACAACCCCCGTCTCTAACCAGGATACTTCTGCTTCAACAGAGAAATACAACCTCTGTCTCTAACCAGGATACTTCTGCTTCAACAGAGAAATACAACCCCTGTCTCTAACCAGGATACTTCTGTTTCAACAGAGAAATACAACCCCTGTCTCTAACCAGGATACTTCTGCTTCAACAGAGAAATACAACCCCTGTCTCTAACCAGGATACTTCTGCTTCAACAGAGAAATACAACCCCTGTCTCTAACCAGGATACTTCTGCTTCAACAGAGAAATACAAGCCCTGTCTCTAACCAGGATACTTCTGCTTCAACAGAGAAATACAAGCCCTGTCTCTAACCAGGATACTTCTGCTTCAACAGAGAAAAACAACCCCTGTCTCTAACCAGGATACTTCTGCTTCAACAGAGAAATACAACCCCTGTCTCTAACTAGGATACTTCTGCTTCAAGAGAGAAATACAACCCCTGTCTCTAACCAGGATACTTCTGCTTCAACAGAGAAATACAACTTCTGTCTCTAACCAGGATACTTCTGCTTCAACAGAGAAATACAACCCCTGTCTCTAACCAGGATACTTCTGCTTCAACAGAGAAATACAACCCCTGTCTCTAACCAGGATACTTCTGCTTCAACAGAGAAATACAACCCCTGTCTCTAACCAGGATACTTCTGCTTCAACAGAGAAATACAAGCCCTGTCTCTAACCAGGATACTTCTGCTTCAACAGAGAAATACAAGCCCTGTCTCTAACCAGGATACTTCTGCTTAAACAGAGAAATACAACCCCTGCCTCTAACCAGGATACTTCTGCTTCAACAGAGAAATACAACCCCTGTCTCTAACCAGGATACTTCTGCTTCAACAGAGAAATACAAGCCCTGTCTCTAACCAGGATACTTCTGCTTAAACAGAGAAATACAACCCCTGCCTCTAACCAGGATACTTCTGCTTTAAAAAAAAGATCCCAATCGGAGATGTCCCCTGCCCTGCCCTAGACTTACTCCTAGGATTTTCCCTATTCAGAAATAACTCTGCTACAACAAAGTTTCTAACTAAGGGTGTCTTTGTTTCAACAAAGACAATGTGCACAACCTGTTCTTAGAACAGGATTTTCTATGATGTTTAAAAAAAAAATCAGTCCCACCCTGAATTGATCTTGTGTCCGGAATGACGTATCCACTCACTGACACTTCCGGCAGGTCTGAGGTGGGTCCCCCTCTGCTCCATTTTAGTCGGAGTGTTTGGTACCCTGAGCCATGTCTAACGGAGCCCCTGTGCGCAGTTTAACCTCCGTCTCCTGGGAGCAATCAGCAAGCGGAGTTAGCATCCCACAGCTGTCACCAATTTGTCATGGAATATCTAATCAAAGGGAAGAGAGACTGCAAATTCTTTCAAACAACACTTTATCATACGATTTGCAAAAATGGAGAATCAACTACCCACTCAACAGTGCATAGTTGAAAAGCTCCACGAACAGTGCCGGTTCAATGCTTATATAGAGAAAATACATACAACCCCTTTCTGTATATGTGGCAGTCAGCAGATAGTGTGTAAAAGGTCATTTGTTGTCTGTGTAAACTCAAGATAGCACAAGGTTGAGAGCCTGAGGGCTCAACCGTCTAACTGCGTTCACAACAACAAACACTATAGTGTACTCCTTTCTATAAGGCTCCATACATGTGACCTTCTGGTGATAGTAAACCCACAGGTTTTCACATGCTGCGGTTGCACCCAAACATCTCTTAGCTGTAAGCCCAGTCTTATGACTAAGTCACACCAAGACAAGTTTGTATCAGGTTATAAAAAACACTCACATATAACAAGAGACTATTCTTTAAGCAGTAAAACACGGGATAATATGACTAATTATGTAGTTTTCCGCGACAGTACTTTCAAATCACTGAAACTCCACCTGATGTGGTGGAAGTTGTCGAACAAGATCAGAACACCTTCGAGAACCACCTTCAGGCCGGACTGAGGAGGTGGAGGTTTTTGAGCAGGTAAAAATGATTGTCTGCTGTTAATTTATGTTCTGGCCCTCCAAGAGATATGTAAGAAATGTATTTGTAATATGAAATATAATTGCATTTATTCCTGTTTATCAGTCAAGGTGAGACTGAACATGGACAAGGTGCAGGAGAAACAGAAGGAGAGCTACCGGAGCAGAATCAAGAAGGGGACCAAGTGCTACAACATTCGGGCAAATTACTTGGTTTGGAAGAAGGACGAAAGGAAGGCGAGACTTGGGAAACCTCGCTGCTCTTTCACCTCCTAGCTGAGGTCACCATCTGTTAAAGTTAATATAAAAGAATCTCAGATAATAACTATTTGGATTTGCACACAAAATAACCTGAAGTTAGATTTAGTTTCCCGAACACTGATATGTTTCTCTTTGTCTTCCTAGGGTTACCTCAGTGGACGCAACTGAAAACACTGACAATAACGAGGCTATATACAGGGGGTACCGGTGCGGGGGTACAGGTTAGTCGAGGTAATTTAGTAGGAGTAATCCCATCCACCAGAACCAGTGAATTCGGTTCAGTCTGATTCTCTGTGCTCTGAGTCAGAGGGGGACCAGCAAGAGGTAGGCTGTACCTTCCAAATGTGTTGAAAAGTACATACAGTTGAAGTTGGAAGTTTACATACACCTTAGCCAAATACATCTAAACTCAGCTTTTCACAATCCCTGACATTTAATCCTGGTAAAAAAAAATCCCTGTTTTAGGTAAATTAGGATCACCACTTTATTTTAAGAATGTGAAATGTCAGAATAATAGTGGAGAGAATTATTTATTTCCGCTTTTATTTCTTTCATCACATTCCCAGTGGGTCAGAAGTTTACATACACTCAATTAGTATTTGGTAGCATTGCATTTAAATTGTTTAACTTGGGTCAAACGTTTCGGGTAGCCTTCCACAAGCTTCCCACAATAAATTGGGTGAATTTTGGCCCATTCCTCCTGACAGAGCTGGTGTAACTGAGTCAGGTTTGTAGGCCTCCTTGCTCGCACATGCTTTTTCAGTTCTGCCCACTAATTTTCTATAGGATTGAGTTCAGGGCTTTGTGATGGCCACTCCAATACCTTGACTTTGTTGTCCTTAAGCCACTTTGCCACAACTTTGGAAGTATGCTTGGGGTCATTGTCCATTTGTAATACCCATTTGCAACCAAGCTTTAACTTCCTGACTGATGTCTTGAGATGTTGCTTCAATATATGCACGTAATTTTCCTTCCTCAGGATGCCATCTATTTTGTGACGTGCACCAGTCCCTCCTGCAGCAAAGCACCCCCACAACATGATGCTTCCTCCCCTGTGCTTCACGGTTGGGATGGTGTTCTTCGGCTTGCAAGCCTCCCCCTTTTTCCTCCAAACATAACAATGGTCATTATGGCCAAACAGTTCTATTTTTGTTTCATCAGACCTGAGGACATTTCTCCAAAAAGTACAATCTTTGTCCTCTTGTGCAGTTGCAAACTGTAGTCTGGCTTTTTTATGGCGGTTTTGGAGCAGTGGCTTCTTCCTTGCAGCCTTTCAGGTTATGTCGATATAGGACTCATTTTACTGTGGATATAGATACTTTTGTACCTGTTTCCTCCTGCATCTTCATAAGGTCCTTTGCTGTTGTTCTGGGATTGATTTGCACTTTTTGCACCAAAGTACATTAATCTCTAAGAGACAGAACGCAACTCCTTCCTGAGCGGTATGACGGCTGTGTGGTCTCATGGTGTTCATACTTGCGTATCATTGTTTGTACAGATGAATGTGGTACCTTCAGGCGTTTGGAAATTGCTCCCAAGGATGAACCAGACTTTTGGACGTCTCCCAAAAAAATTCTGAGGTCTTGGCTGATTTCTTTTGATTTTCCCATGATGTCATGCAAAGAGGCACTGAGATTGAAGGTAGGCCTTGAAATACACCCACAGGTACACCTCCAATTGACTCAAATGATGTCAATTAGCCTATCAGAAGCTTCTAAAGCCATGACATAATTTTCTGGAATTTTCCAAGCTGTTTAAAGGCACAGTCAACTTAGTGTATGTAAACTTCTGACCCACTGGAATTGTGATACAGTGAATTATAAGTGAGATTATCTGTCTGTAAACAATTGTTGGAAAAATTACTTGTCATGCAGAAAGTAGATGTCCTAACCGACCTGACAAAAATAGTTTGTTAAAACCTCTCAGGGATATGGCCAACATCCAGTGAAAATGCAGAGCGCCAAATTCAAATAAATTACTATAAGAATTTAACTTTCATGAAATCACACATGCAAGACACCAAATTAAAGCTACACTTGTTGTGAATCCAGCCAACGTGTCAGATTTCAAAAAGGCTTTACGGCGAAAGCAAACGATGCTATTATCTGAGGACAGCACTCCAGCAAACTAACACAGACCATCATATTTCAACCCTTCAGGCGCGACACAAAATGCACAAATAAAGATAGAATTTATGCCTTACCTTTGACGAGCTTCTTCTGTTGGCACTCCAATATGTCCCATAAACATCACAAATGGTCCTTTTGTTTGATTAGTTCTGTCGATATATATCCAAAATGTCCATTTATTTGACTCGTTTGATCTAGAAAAACACCGGTTCCAACTTAAGCAAATTGACTACAAAAGTTACCTGTAAGCTTTGTCCAAACATTTCAAACTACTTCCTAATAAAACTTTAGGTATTTTTTAATGTAAATAATCGATAAAATTTAAGACAGGATATACTGTGTTCAATACCGGAGGAAAACTATGTGTAGCGAGCCTCTAACAAAGATTACACTTCCCTCTAGCCTCGTTCTGAACAGTGCTACTTCTTAATTTCTCAGAAGAAAAACCTCAACCAATTTCTAAAGACTGTTGACATCCAGTGGAAGCAATAGGATCTGCAAGAAAGTTGATTAGAAATCTGGATTCCCAATGAAAACCCATTGCAAAGTGAGTGACCTCAAAAAAAAAAATTCTGAATGGTTTGTCCTCTGGGTTTCGCCTGCCAAATAAGTTCTGTTATACTCAGACATGATTCAAACAGTTTTAGAAACTTCAGAGTGTTTTCTATCCAAATCTACTAATAATATGCATATCGTACCTTCTGGGCCTGAGTAGCAGGCAGTTTAATTTGGGCACGCTTTTCATCCAAAATTCCGAATGCCTCTATCCTAGAGAAATTTGTGGAGTGGTTGAAAAAACGAGTTTTAATGACTTCAACCTAAGTGTATGTAAACTTCCGTCTTCAACTGTATCTCCCTTTTATAACACTGCACTAATTCATCAAATCTTCTCACTGTAAAGTGTAACCTGTGTGTTTGCTTGTTTATGTTCCTGTCTCCTACCCTGTTCCCTTTAACTCTGTTCCTGTTCTCCAGGAGCGAGGGGTTCTGCCCATCACCCAGATGTGGATCCACCTGATGTCCTCCATTACCAAAAACCCTCCAACTTTCCATTACATCAGCTACTGTTATTGTCATGTTGTCATTATCTGCTACTAAAGTTTACTGGGCTCATAATATGTGAGGTACACGGATTAACTAAAAACACTAGCACTGCAAACACTCAGAACAAAGAGAGCAGCAGTGCCTGGTCTTTGCAGTCTCCCTCTTCAAGTCCCCCTTCTGAGACTGGCTGCTTGTTGAGAAATGACAGGGAGAACCTCCCACCCACACAGCAACCACCTCCTCTATATTCCACACACCAGAATTCAGTATTTTAGTCTATGAATGCCACGTGAGTGTACAAAAAAATCTGTGAAAATAAGTTAATTAACTTATTAACACAACTATACCAAAAACGATGAAAGTTTATGTATTCAAATCTTAAATATCAATCAAATTTTATTTGTCACATACACATGGTTAGCAGATGTTAATGCGAGTGTAGCGAAATGCTTGTGCTTCTAGTTCCGACAATGCAGTAATAACCAACAAGTAATCTAACCTAACAATTCCACAACTACTACCTTATACACACAAGTGTAAAGGGATAAAGAATATGCACATAAAGATATATGAATGAGTGATGGTACAGAACGGCATAGGCAAGATGCAGTAGATGGTATAGAGTACAGTATATACATATGAGATGAGTAATGTAGGGTATATAAACATAAAGTGGCATAGTTTAAAGTGGCTAGTGATACATGTATTACATAAAGATGGCAAGATGCAGTAGATGATATAGAGTACAGTATATACATATACATATGAGATGAGTAATGTAGGGTATGTAAACATTATATTAAGTGGCATTGTTTAAAGTGGCTAGTGATACATTTTTACATAATTTCCATTAATTCCCATTATTAAAGTGGCTGGAGTTGAGTCAGTATGTTGGCATTAATATTATATATATATTATTATATATATTATAATATAATAATATTGGCGTTTCACAAGGTGTTCGTTATTGTAAATTGTAAGGTTTCCTATTTCTTCCACATGATTAATTGTTGTATCCTAGAACCTACAATAAATGCATATATATTCAGGCACAGGGGTGTACTAATGAGCTATGCGATATATATACACTGCTCAAAAAAATAAAGGGAACACTTAAACAACACAATGTAACTCCAAGTCAATCACACTTCTGTGAAATCAAACTGTCCACTTAGGAAGCAACACTGATTGACAATAAATTTCACATGCTGTTGTGCAAATGGAATAGACAAAAGGTGGAAATTATAGGCAATTAGCAAGGCACCCCCCAAAACAGGAGTGATTCTGCAGGTGGTGACCACAGACCACTTCTCAGTTCCTATGCTTCCTGGCTGATGTTTTGGTCACTTTTGAATGCTGGCGGTGCTCTCACTCTAGTGGTAGCATGAGACGGAGTCTACAACCCACACAAGTGGCTCAGGTAGTGCAGTTCATCCAGGATGGCACATCAATGCGAACTGTGGCAAAAAGGTTTGCTGTGTCTGTCAGCGTAGTGTCCAGAGCATGCAGGCGCTACCAGGAGACAGGCCAGTACATCAGGAGACGTGGAGGAGGCCGTAGAAGGGCAACAACCCAGCAGCAGGACCGCTACCTCCGCCTTTGTGCAAGGAGGTGCACTGCCAGAGCCCTGCAAAATGACCTCCAGCAGGCCACAAATGTGCACCAAAAAAGATCTATATTTGCACACTGTGCAACACTATAGCAATGCAATCCATCATAATCGCATTGACCCAATGGACTCAGCGAAAAAAATTAGCTACGAGTTTCTAGTAATTAATAATTGGGTGAAACAACAGCATGTTCAGTCCTATGACTAAGTTCCAAATGGCACCCTAATTCCTATGTAGTGCACTACCTTTGACCAGGGGCCTTAGGCCAAAGGAATGCACTATATTTGGAATATGGTGCCATCAGGGACAGAATCTATGAACCAAGAGAAAGGTAAGAGTGTTGAGTATTGATTAAGTCCAATTCTGAGTTTCATAACAAGAAATGTAAATGCTGAGTCACCTTTTTCTCTCTTCTACACACAACCTCTTCCCCTCCTTCCTTTCTCATTTCTCTGTCTGTCAGTCTTAATATGAACCCACCCTGTGGATGGTTTCTCTACCTCCACCCACTTCTCTCCATCTAATACCTTTTCGCTCTCCTTCCTTCTCTGTCTCTCTCGCTCATCCCAACCTAACACACTTCCCCTCCCTCTCTTTCACCTCCTCCCTCTCTCTATCACTACCTCTCTTTCACTTTCCCTCCCTCTCTCTATCCCTCCCTATCTCCCTATTCATTGCCCTGTTTACTGGTTTCTCAATCTAACATAGCACAGTGTATATAATATGAACATGTGTCCTGATTATTACCACAATGTATCTTGATTCCTACCCCATGTATCCTGATTCCTACCCCCATGTATCCTGAATCCTACCCCATGTATCCTGATTCCTACTCCCATGTATCCTGATTCCTACCCCATGCATCCTGATTCCTACTCCATGTATCCTGATTCCTTCCCCCATGTATATTGATTCCTTCTCCCATGTATCCTGATTCCTACCCCATGTATCCTGATTCCTTCCCCCATGTATATTGATTCCTTCCCCCATGTATATTGATTCCTTCTCCCATGTATATTGATTCCTTCTCCCATGTATCCTGATTCCTACCCCCATGTATCCTGATTTCTACTCCCATGTATCCTGTTTCCTACCCCCATGTATCTTGATTCCTACCCCCATGTATGCTGTTTCCTACCCCATGTATCTTGATTCCTTCCCCCATGTATCTTGATTCCTACCCCTATCTCTAACCCTGCTTTTCTATCTCCATCCTTGCTCTCTCCCTCTCTCTCTCTCTCTCTCTCTGGGCAGACAGCATTTGCTCTGTGTTGTTTATGTTGTGTACAGTTGGGGCCGGTATTGCTCTTCACCCTCACGCCCACAATAGTACCCTACCATATTCCTCTCTCCGGCAGCCACGATGTTGCCATGGCTCCAGGTTACAAAATGCTCTGTAATACGTTTTAATAATATATATAATATGTGTTTATTTTAAATATAATACAGTGTTTATTTATCAGAGTACAGCGCTGTGACTTCCAAGGTCTCGTTGAAGCACATTTTAAATGATTCAGTTATGTTGCTGGTGCATTTTTAAAATCAAGACTTTCAGGTAATTAAACCCTCAAGGGTTCTGTACAAAATGTTTTATGTGAGGTTTATGTCCCTTATTGGGCTTGAGGGAACAGTAGCCCAGATATCAAAACATTTTCATCATGTGATTCACAAATGGTTTTGTGACACCATCAGAGGAGAACGTCCTCTGGGCATTAGTTTATGAAAACTTTGAAAATGACAAATCTAGGTTGGGGTAATATAATCCTTAGCCTAACAGAAACATGCTGGGAACAAGAAATAGTCAACATGGAATATCCAAAGTGTTATTGTCACTGGAGTAACCTGTTACAGACTAGACAACATGAGGTCCACATCTTCAACCTGATGTAACCTGTTACAGACTAGACAACATGAGGTCCACATCTTCAACCTGATGTAACCTGTTACAGACTAGACAACATGAGGTCACATCTTCACCCTGATGTAACCTGTTACAGACTAGACAACATGAGGTCCACATCTTCACCCTGATGTAACCTGTTACAGACTAGACAACATGAGGTCCACATCTTCACCCTGATGTAACCTGTTACAGACTAGACAACATGAGGTCCACATCTTCACCCTGATGTAACCTGTTACAGACTAGACAACATGAGGTCCACATCTTCAACCTGATGTAACCTGTTACAGACTAGACAACATGAGGTCCACATCTTCACCCTGATGTAACCTGTTACAGACTAGACAACATGAGGTCCACATCTTCACCCTGATGTAACCTGTTACAGACTAGACAACATGAGGTCCACATCTTCAACCTGATGTAACCTGTTACAGACTAGACAACATGAGGTCCACATCTTCACCCTGATGTAACCTGTTAGACTAGACAACATGAGGTCCACATCTTCACCCTGATGTAACCTGTTACAGACTAGACAACATGAGGTCCACATCTTCAACCTGATGTAACCTGTTACAGACTAGAGAACATGAGGTCCACATCTTCACCCTGATGTAACCTGTTACAGACTAGACAACATGAGGTCCACATCTTCACCCTGATGTAACCTGTTACAGACTAGACAACATGAGGTCCACATCTTCACCCTGATGTAACCTGTTACAGACTAGACAACATGAGGTCCACATCTTCACCCTGATGTAACCTGTTAGACTAGACAACATGAGGTCCACATCTTCACCCTGATGTAACCTGTTACAGACTAGAGAACATGAGGTCCTCGTCTTCATCCTGATTCCATGATGCACCTTTTCTTATATCTAGAGTACCAGTCAAAGTTTGGACACACCTACTCATTCAAGGGTTTTTCTTTATTTTAACAATTTTATATATTGTAGAATACATTGTAGAACAATAGGGAATATATCAAAACTATGAAATAACATATATGGAATCATGTAGTAACCATAAAGTGTTTAACAAATAAAAATATATTTTACATTTGAGATTCTTCAAAGTAGTCACCCTTTGCCTTGATGACAGCTTTGCACACTCTTGGCATTCTCTCAACCAGCTTCATGAATGCTTTTCCAAGAGTCTTGAAGGAGTTACCACATATGCTGAGCACTTGTTGGCTACTTTTCCTTCACTCTGCGGTACAACTCATCCCAACCCATCTCAATTGGGTTGAGGTCGGGTGATTGTGGAGGCCAGGTCATCTAATGAAGCACTCCATCACTCTCCTTCTTGGTCAAATAGCCCTTACACAGCCTGGAGGTGCGTTGGGTCATTGTCCAGTTGAAAAATACATGAAAGTCCCACTAAGTGCAAACCAGATGGGATGGCGTATCGCTGCAGAATGCTGTGGTAGCGATGCTGGTTAAGTGTGCCTTGAATTCTAAATAAATCACAGTGTCACCAGTAAAGCACCTCCACACCATCTCACCTCCCCCTCCATGCTTCACGTTGGGAATCATACATGCGGAGATCATCCGTTCATCTACTCTGTGTCTCACAAAGACATGGCGGTTGGTACCAAAAATCTCAAATTCGTACTCATCAGACCGATGGACAGATTTCCATCGGTCTCATGTCCATTGCTCGTGTTTCTTGGCCCAAGCAAGTCTCTTCTTATTATTGGTGTCCATTAGTAGTGGTTACTTTGCAGCAATTTGACCATGAAGGCCTGATTCACACAGTCTCCTCTGAACAGTTGATGTTGAGATGTGTCTCTGTGAAGCATTTATTTGGGCTGCAATCTGAGGTGCAGATAACTCTAATGAGTTTATCCTCTGCAGCAGAGGTAACTCTGGATCTACCTTTCCTGTGGCGGTCCTCGTGAGAGCTAGTTTCATCATAGCGCTTGATGGATTTTGCCACTGCACTTGAAAAACTTTCAAATTTTTTGAAATGTTCTGGATTGACTGACCTTAATGTCTTGAAATAATGATGGACTGTCATTTCTCTTTGCTTATTTGAGCTGTTCTTGCCATAATATGTAGTTGGTATTTTACCAAATAGGGCTATCTTCTGTATACCACCCCTACCTTATCACAACACAACTGATTTTCTCAAACGTATTAAGAAGGAAAGAAATTCCATAAATTAACTTTTAACAAGTCATACCTGTTAATTGAAATGCATTCCAGGTGACTACCACATGAAGCTGGTTGAGAGAATGCCAAGAGTGTGCAAAGCTGTCATCAAGTCAAAGAATCTTAAATGTATTTTGATTTGAAGAACATAATATGTGTTTTGATTTGTTTTTAACACTTTTTGGGTTACTACATGATTCCATATGTGTTATTTCATAGTTTTGATGTCTTCACTATTATTCTACAATGTAGAAAATAGTAAAAATAAAGAAAAAACCCTTGAATGAGTAGGTGTGTCAAAACGTTTGACTGGTACTGTATATATACAATGGGGCAAAAAAGTATTTAGCCAGACACCAATTGTGCAAGTTCTCCCACTTAAAAAGATGAGAGAGGCCTGTAATTTCATCATAGGTACACTTCAACTATGACAGACAAAATGAGAAAAAAGATACCAGAAAATCACATTGTAGGATTTTTAATGAATTTATTTGCAAATTATGGTGGAAAATAAGTATTTGGTCAATAACAAAAGTTTATCTCAATACTTTGTTATATACCCTTTGTTGGCAATGACAGAGGTCAAAAGTTTTCTGTAAGTCTTCACAAGGTTTACACACACTGTTGCTGGTATTTCGGCCCATTCCTCCATGCAGATCTCCTCTAGAGCAGTGATGTTTTGGGGCTGTTGCTGGGCAACACGGACTTTCAACTCCCTCCAAAGATTTTCTATGGGGTTGAGATCTGGAGACTGGCTAGGCCACTCCAGGACCTTGAAGTGCTTCTTACGAAGCCACTCCTTCGTTGCCCGGGCGGTGTGTTTGGGATCATTGTCATGCTGAAAGACCCAGCCACGTTTCATCTTCAATGTCCTTGCTGATGGAAGGAGGTTTTCACTCAAAATCTCACGATACATGGCCCCATTCATCCTTTCCTTTACACGGATCAGTCGTCCTGGTCCCTTTGCAGAAAAACAGCCCCAAAGCATGATGTTTCCACCCCCATGCTTCACAGTAGGTATGGTGTTCTTTGGATGCAACTCAGCATTCTTTGTCCTCCAAACACGACTAGTTGAGTTTTTACCAAAAAGTTATATTTTGGTTTCATCTGACCATATGACATTCTCCCAATCTTCTTCTGGATCATCCAAATGCTCTCTAGCAAACTTCAGACGGGCCTGGACATGTACTGGCTTAAGCAGGTGGACACGTCTGGCACTGCAGGATTTGAGTCCCTGGCGGCGTAGTGTGTTACTGATGGTAGGCTTTGTTACTTTGGTCCCAGCTCTCTGCAGGTCATTCACTAGGTCCCCCCGTGTGGTTCTGGGATTTTTGCTCACCGTTCTTGTGATCATTTTGATCCCACGGGGTGAGATCTTGCGTGGAGCCCCAGATCGAGGGAGATTATCAGTGGTCTTGTATGTCTTCCATTTCCTAATAATTACTCCCGCAGTTGATTTCTTCAAACCAAGCTGCTTACCTATTGCAGATTCAGTCTTCCCAGACTGGTGCAGGTCTACAATTTTGTTTCTGGTGTCCTTTGACAGCTCTTTGGTCTTGGCCATAGTGGAGTTTGGAGTGTGACTGTTTGAGGTTGTGGACAGGTGTCTTTTATACTGATAACAAGTTCAAACAGGTGCCATTAATACAGGTAACGAGTGGAGGACAGAGGAGCCTCTTAACGAAGAAGTTACAGGTCTGTGAGAGCCAGAAATCTTGCTTGTTTGTAGGTGACCAAATACTTATTTTCCACCATAATTTGCAAATAAATTCATTAAAAATCCTACAATGTGATTTTCTGGATTTTTTTTCTCATTTTGTCTGTCATGGTTGAAGTGTACCTATGATGAACATTACAGGCCTCTCTCATCTTTTTAAGTGGGAGAACTTGCACAATTGGTGGCTGACTAAATACTTTTTTGCCCCACTGTACATGCATTCCGAAAGTGTTACGAACCCTTCAGATTTTCCACATTTTGTTACGTTACAGACTTATTCTAAAATTGATTAAATACATGTTTTTCCTCATCAACCTACACACAATACCCCATAATGACAAAGTGGAAACAGGTTATTTGAAATGTTTGGAAATGTATTAAAAATGTATAATATAAATACCTCATTTACATAAGTATTCAGACCCTTTGCTATGAGACTCAAAATTTGAGCTCAGGTGCATAATTTTTCCATTGATTGTTCTTGAGATGTTTCTACAACTTGATTGGAGTCCACCTGTGGTAAATTAAATTGATTGGACATGATTTGGAAAGGCACCCATCTGTCTATATAAGGAACCACAGTTGACTCTACATGTCAGAGCAAAACCCAAGCCATGAGGTCGAAGGAATTGTCCGTAGAGCTCCGAGACAGGATTATGTCGAGGCACAGATCTGGGGAAGCATTGAAGGTCCCGAAGAACACAGTGGCCTCCATCATTCTTAAATGGAAGAAGTTTGGAACCACCAAGACTCTACCTAGAGCTGGCCACCCGGCCAAACTGAGCAAGAACACAATGGTCACTCTGACAGAGTTCCTCAGTGGAGATGGGAGAACCTTCCAAAAGGACAACCATCTCTGCAGCACTCCACTAATCAGCCCTTTATGCTAGAGTGGCCAGACGGAAGCCACTCCTCAGTAAAAGGCACATGACAGCCCGCTTGGAGTTTGCCAAAGGTCATCTAAAGGACTCTCAGACCATGAGAAACAAGATTCTCTGATGTGATTAAACCAACCACTCATTGGCCTGAATGCCAAGCGTCACTTCTGGAGGAAACCAGGCACTGCTCATCACCTTGCCAATCACATCCCTATGGTGAAGCATAGTGGTGGCAGCATCATGCTGTGGGGATGTTTTTCAGCGGCAGGGACTGAGAGACTAGTCAAGATTGAGGGAAAGATGAATGGAGCAAAGTACAGAAAGAACCTTGATGAAAACCTGTTCCAGAGTGCTCAGCACCTCAGACTGGGGCGAAGGTTCACCTTCCAACAGAACAATGACCCTAAACACACAGCCAAGACAACGCAGGAGTGGTTTCACAACAAGTCTCTGAATGTCCTTGAGTGGCCCAGCCAGAGCCTGGACTTGACCCAGATCGAACACCTCTGGAGAGCCCTGAAAATAGCTGTACAGCGACGCTCCCCATCCAACCTGACAGAGCTTGAGAGGATCTGCAGAGAAGAAAGGGAGAAACTACCCAAATACAGGTGTGCCAAGCTTGTAGCGTCATACCCAAAATGACTCAAGGCTGTAATCGCTGCCAAAGGTGCTTCAACAAAGTAAAGGGTCTCAATACTTATGTAAATGTGAAATATCATATATTTGCAAAAATGACTAAAAAACGTTTTTTACTTTGTCATTGTGCACTATTGTGTGTAGATTGATGAGGGAAAAAATTATTTGATCCATGCAATTTTAGGAATTTGGGAAATGTATGGGAATTTTGGAGATTCAGTGATTGAATGTCTCTGTCCTGTGCCATCACAGGTCCACCCAGATTAAGACGTACTCATGGGACAACGCCCAGGTAATCCTGGCGGGGAACAAGGCTGACATGGAGGAGGAGAGAGTGGTGTCAGTGGATAGTGGTCGGATGCTGGCCGAACAGCTTGGTGAGTGGACAACTACGCTGTCAATCATATCCTCCTCAAATCAGTACTCTCAGAAAGGGACAAACCCTGGCTGGAGAAATAGGTTTGACTCAAATATGTTGGGTAAGTGACATGTTGATATCAGTGGATGATTTATTAGAATGTCCAAGCTGGCATATCTAATTTTGTAGAAATGTAAGATTCAGTCTGCATCAATTTAATGTAGTCTTTGATGGTAAACTTTTAATGATAACATTACAAACTGTTTACTGGGTTATTTGAGAAGGGGCCAAAAAAGTAATCTGAGTGTGCAAAAAAAAGTGATCTGGAAGGTCCAAAAACCGAATCAGGAATCTCAAGAAAGGGATCTAGTACATATCCCAAAACCTAGTCCGGAAGTCTAAGGAAGTTATCCCGGGGTTCAAGGAAGTCATCTGGGGTACTCCACCACATTTCCTGGTGGTGCAATTCCATAAAATGTTTTATATTTATTGAAAACAGTAACTCCCCTTAATGTACTCTGAGCATTTCATTACTTAAGGACCAAGATTTTCTTTTCAAAATGTTAATGGTTGTTAATGGTTTTCATCAAACAGCGACGATAGGTTCAATATACTGTAGGTCACGCAACAGTGTATGTGGTGTTTAGTTCTTATGATGCAGAATGATAATGGGTTCATGAGACAGCCCGAGCACACCTCTGCTATGTATTATTAATTAGAGCCTTCACTAGGCTCCTCTATTGCTAGGCCATAATTAAACACTTCTAATTGGCTGACACCAACACACTCCAGAACAGCGCCTCACTCAGCCTCTTTCTGATTGGTGGAAAGAGCACAGAAGGGTAAGAAATCTGTGAAGCAATATAATAATACATATCTAAATATTTTTCAAAAACGGTCCCTGAATATACACATACACACACACACACACACACAAAGATGCATGCACACAGAGACGCACACAGAGACACACACAGAGACAAAACCCTGATATCTCACTTCTCTGCCTGACCCTTTCTATCTCTCAGGGTTTGAGTTCTTCGAGACGAGTGCCAAGGACAATGTCAACGTAAAACAAACATTTGAGCGTCTCGTCGACCTCATCTGTGACAAGATGTCCGACAGTTTAGAAACTGACCCGGCTGTCACCACAGGAACGCCCAATGCTAGGCTAACTGACAACCCTCCTCCCTTGCAGCAGCCCAACTGCGGTTGTTAACCAGGAAAATGACATCAATCTAAGACGTATGAGATTGCCAAAATATTGTATTATCCCATTATCCCTTAAATTGTATTATTCTTCATATCTGACTTCTGATGTGCCTAGTACATTTTTTCAGATTTTTTTTATGTTTCAAATTGGCTGACACATATGTTGTATGTTCACAAAACTGAAAAATAGACATGTACAGTAATGCCATGTCAGTATGCGATGACCATGAATCACTAATGCCACGTCAGTCGGTACATTTATTTATTTATATAAAAACAGAAATACAGGATCTTCTATATACTATATTAACCAGAGAAAATAGTGTGTTGTTTATGGAATGCTCTGTCAATGACATGATGATCTGTGTATGGTTAAGTTGCCAGTTCCCTCTTGCATATCCTGTATTTCTTCCCTCCCACTATTCCTACTGTGTGTGTGTGCGTGTGTGTACGTGTGTCACTTTTAAGCATTGAACATTACCGTAAAAAAGTATTACCTACCTTACGAAAGTGATACCTTTCAGTTAGTTGTTTGTATATTGTTTCATATTTTTCCCTCGCCACACTAGATGTGAAACCCATGTGATTATCTGTGGTTAGAATGGACCAATGTGATTATCTGTGGTTAGAACTCATGTGATTATCTGTGGTTAGAATGGACCAATGTGATTATCTGAGGTTAGAATGAACCAATGTGATTATCTGAGGTTAGAATGAACCAATGTGATTATCTGAGGTTAGAATGAACCAATGTGATTATCTGAGGTTAGAATGAACCAATGTGATTATCTGGGGTTAGAACCAATGTGATTATCTGTGGTTAGAACCAATGTGATTATCTGTGGTTAGAACCAATGTGATTATCTGGGGTTAGAACCAATGTGATTATCTGGGGTTAGAACCAATGTGATTATCTGGGGTTAGAACCAATGTGATTATCTGGGGGTTAGAACCAATGTGATTATCTGGGGTTAGAACCAATATGATTATCTGGGGTTAGACAGATGCATGGCTTTATTCTCAGGATATTAATAAGTAGTTTGTTCAGTGACTGTGGATTAGCTGCCATAGTATAACAGTTGTCTAATACTAACATGTACAGTACTATATTGTAGGATAGGTAGGTAGTCATGATAATAATGCCAGTGTGGTATTTAACAGTTTACTTTATTAAATAAGTGGTACATATAATGTGGCTGTAAAGTGGTATGATTACTAACCCGATGACTGTTGTTTGAAAACAGTATGCATCTGTGAGTGCAGAGAACAGTTTCTGATGTGTTTCTCAATGTTATATCTATGTACAAGCAATGGTCTGTGCAATACTGCCAACTGGTCAGTCATCTGGAGTAACTAAGACCTAATAATTTCTCTAGTGCGGAATCCATTGTAGGTCATCCTCAGTTGTCAGCCGTACGTTTCAGTCTGGATTTACGGATGTCCTCAAATGGGTTCCGTACTGTAGTGCTAGGTCCAGTGCTGCGACTGTTAATGAAATGGTCCTAAATTAACGGCAGAAAGCTCATAATAATGCCAGTTCCTGGAACAATAAAGATTGAGAGACATTGTGAGACATAGAGAGAACCCAAGGAGAGGTCCCAGACAACTATTTCAGGGATGTGAGTCACGGCATCAATATTTCAAAAGTCTGACCTGACTTGACTACAGGATTATGAATAAGGAGCCACTTCCATAATTCATACCATCTCATTCTCTGGACTTCACCTCACATACTTTTTATTAGAGACACTCCTTCTGACATTATTCACCAATCATTTACTGTACTTGCAGCAATGTTTTACTTCTGTTCGACTCTCTGTTACTTTTCTATTGTTATGGAAAAGTTCCCTTGAAGAAACCAGAGACAGTTATCCTAAATGGACCCCTACGTGCCAATATGCTAGAAAACAAATAGAAAGGAAGCTGTTTTTAGGTGTTGTGAGATTATTTTGTGAAAAAGGGTATGTTACTATTAGCTAGACCAAGTGTCATGCCAAATATTGTCTTGTAGAAAATGCTGCAATCGATTGTTGCACTTGTGAAAACGAACTGCCTCTGAATTGTTGCATTTTCAGGGGCAAAAATTTTCAGCAGCACACTTGCATGAAATTGTGCCAGATCTATTTCTATATATCTATATCGGTATACTTATTGTATTGTATTTGTGCACCTTCAGGTCTCGTCTTGAGGTGCAATGGGCCAATAAGTGCAATATTTTAAAAGCCTGTTTCTCTGTGAATAGCCATCAGTCTGTGCCATGCATAACTGTTAGGATTGAATTCCTTTTTACGAGTGGTGTGTGAGTAGGGGTTCAATTGGCCAGGGGCATAGTGGAAAGTCTCCTAACGAAAGTCTCCTAACTTAAGACGAGTTCTAATAGTGGAACAAGAGAAAGTAAGCTCTGATGTCTTCCCAACTGAACCCCAGTGGGCATGATTGTGATGTGTGATAGTGAGAAAATGCAGCCTGTCAGAAAGCCAAGTCATTTTCTCACAATGTCAACACTGTTATCTAAAGACGGGAAACCTCTCTAGATGGTTCCGTTGCCAAGACAGTTGTCGACAAAGTGGTAGAGAGAATGTGGTACGTGTGAATGAGAGAGAATTCTATGTGTGATTGGATGCCTCCCCTTGTACATTCATCCACCTCCTTGATGAAATATATACTATTTGTTGTTTTATAGATTTCAGCATGTGTACAGCTTATATTGTGTTTTCTGGTGCAGTAACAACAGCCCTCTTAGTATGCGGGTCCCAAGATATTGAAGTGTAGTCTGTTCAGCTTCTGTGAAACATCGAGACAGAGATTAAGCATTACTACGGTATATACATTATGGACAGAAACGAGACAAACTGGTTAATAACAGGTCACTTTAGCCTTTGTTATTGAATAAGTCATAAACGGCATTGTCATTCCATTCATGATAACACACACAAAAAGAGAAACAGCTTACTTAGCTGTACACCAGTGGCTCTAATCACAACACACTAATGATCAAATGTTGACCCCTTGACCCCTCTTAGGTTAATTGGCACTCTACTATGTACAGTACGGTGTCCTTGACAGCAGGTCACTTTCCCTTCACCCCTTTGAAACAATTGTTTGTAGTGCGCTGCTCCTCGGTCTGGCATTTTCTGCTTTGTGGACTTGGAGAAGCCAGTTTTGAGATCCCAGCCTGCCCTATTCTGCCGTCACATCTGTTCAAGCGTAACGCCAGCTGCTCACCTGACCAATATTCTCTGGGACCTTTCCTCCATGTAGCCTAACACAATTCGAATTCAAGCGGTGAACAAACCCTCAAAAGCCTCTCACAAATTCACCATACAACTGCTAAATCTCGTTTTCTCCTGTTGTTCTTTCATACGTTCTCAACATGTCTGTACTGTAGTTCGGAGTGTTTGAATCGAACCATCTCTTCAGCTGTAGAGACACACTGATAGTAATAAAATGTGTCAATGGCGTGTCTGGTAAAAAAAAGAAGTCAAGTGGTTTCTTTGAATTCTTGATTTGTATAATAGCTATCCTATAACAGAAAATGTTTGCTGTATCTCTGAGTCTTCAGATGGACCTAAACAGATAATACATCATTGTACTATTATAGTGACCTACAGTATTCTATTTTCCTTGTATGAACTACTCAATGAGCTGGATATTTACTTTTATGTGTATGTGACATGATGTATTACACAGGTGTTTTCAAGATGACAATAAAAATATACCAATTGTATTCTTGTGTCATTTTTTTGGGGCAGTTTGTTACAATTTCAATGGTTTCATTTAAATAAAAATGTATGACAAACCCAGATGGTTTCTTTGTCTCACTGGCACTGTAAGTCTGCCATCTGCTGGAGAAACTAGTTAGAAAGCAATGTACCTACAACATATTCTTACTATATTCTTGCCAATTAAGTTTCCTAGTTATTAGACCATTTTAATTGGTAATGAAGGTAATGAAGTCCTTACAATTTCAGCCTTTGCCCTTCTTGTAATCATATTATTACATACTATTGTCATCTGAGTTAAGATATCTGTTCTTTTTCATGGTCATATTTTGTTGAGTCAGCATTGCCAAAGAAGGCCCTATTGAATACCACTTTACAGTCCTTAATACCCATCAAATCTAGCGGTAAAACCCGGAAATGGTTCCAATCGTTTTTCACCATTAATTTTTGCGTCAGGGATTTTAGAACTTCTTCATATAAGGTCTGTTTTTTCTAGGTTTACCCTGGCGAGACGTTTTGATAACCACGCAAATCTCTCTCGGACAAGGTAACTTTCGCCTGTAATTACCCCCCAAAAACGAAATGCTAATTAGACGCTAATGTGGCTATCAAGCAGAACTACACATCTTGTGGCAAGCTTTGACGTCACCCCTCAATGCACATTTCTCTATGCAAACTCATCTCAAGTAGCAAGTAGATATTATAGTCTAATTAGTTTCTTGTGTAAATAATTGAGTGTATTTCTCGTGTGTGTATTTTAAAAAATATATACATTTTCCAAATTACCTAGCTAACTACTTCAGCATGTTTTAATTACTTGAATCTTGGCCTTTGTAGCAAACCAGCTAACCTTAGTACTCTCCGTCGATCAGAAGCAAGGATGGTTCTGTGCTACAGTATATACCAGTTTATAACCACTACTCCGATAAGCACACATGCATTTGATTGTTTTCCGACCTCTGTAAGCGAGAGGCATCACTGGAGCCGTGTGATAAGGTAAGCACTGTTTGCGAGCTGTTAACAAGTCATTTTGGTTAGGTCAAAGATCTGTGGTTAGCTCGGTGCATATGGAAATTTGCTAGATAACCACCGTCTGAAGTTAAGTGTACAACGCACGTGGCAAACTAGTCTGACACAGCAGTGAAATTGTACCTTTACAAACATCGTATGTCACAGATTTAAGACCTGAATGTAGAAATCGTGGTCTGCTGGCCAGTGCCCAAAATCTTTAAATGACATCCCTGCATATCATTCCCTTTCAGATGATCCCCCTATCACTGTCGGTCATCCTCAGTGACCTTACGGATGAGGGTTTTAACTTTCCTGTTGAGAATTAGAATCAGAAATACAGTCATATAGCTCATCGCAATACTTCACCAATTCAGGCAAAGAGCACCCAAGACTGTCCTGATCATCTAGTTGAGCATTCCAGTAAATTCCTCGATCACAGCAGAAATGTGGCGCCCGAGAGGATGACTGTCGTTTTACAGGCTCCTAACCAACTGTGCAATTTTTTTATTTTTTTTCCCGCAACTTATTAAAAAAATTATTTTGTACATAATGTTGCTCCTACTGTCTCTTATGACCAAAAAGAGCAGCGGTTACTCACCTCGAACTCGACAACATTTTTTCATTTAACAAGTTCGACACGAAGGAAATACTGCTTTCTCGAGACCAGGCCCAAATCCCTGTCATTTGCGTGAAGAAAAGATGGAGAAAAAGGCAGCGGAGGTCGGGCGAGTGAGTAAACCTCCACTACCATCCATACAATTGGCCAACCTGCAATTATTTGAAAATAAAATTGAAGATCTACGATTAAGACTATCCTACCAACGTGACATTAAAAACTGTAATATGTTATGTTTCACTGAGTCGTGGCTGAACGATGACACAGATAATATAGAGCTGGCAGGGTTTTCCATGCATCGGCAGGACAGGGAAACTACGTCTGGTAAGACGAGGGGGTTTCTGTCTATTTCTCAATAACAGCTGGTGCGTGATGTCTAATATTAAAGAAATATCGAGGTATTGCTCGCCTGAGGTAGAGTACCTCATGATAAGCTGTGCAGACCACACTATCTGCCAAGAGAGTTAACATTATATTATTCGTAGCCGTCTATTTACCACCACAAACCGATGCTGGCACTAAGACCTCACTCAGCAAGCTGTATAAGGCCATAAGCAAACAAGAATATGCTCATCCAGAAGCGGCACTCCTAGTGGTCAGGGACTATAATACAGGCAAACTTATAATACAGGCAAACTTGAATACATTTCTACCAGCATGTCACATGTGCAACCAGAGGAACAATATCTCAAGCCCACCTATACTCCACACAGAGATGCATACAAAGGTCTCCCTCGCCCTCCATTTGGCAAATCTGACTATAATTCTATCCTCCTGATTCCTGCTTACAAGCGAAAACTAAAGCAGGAAGCACCAGTGACTCGCTTTGCTGTTTTGCTAGCTGTAGTGGGGCTGTAGTGGAGCGTGTCGAAAGTTTCAAGTTTTTGGTGTCCACATCACCAACAGACTATCATGGTCCAAACACACCAAGACAGTTGTAAAGGGCAAAACAACACAACAGCAGACGGAAAAGTTTTGGCATGGGTTCTCAGATCCTCAAAAAGTTATACAGCTGCACCATCGAGAGCATCCTGACCGGTTGCATCACCGGGTAGTGCGTACGGCACAGTACATCATTGGGGCCAAGCTTCCTGCCATACATGACCTATATACTAAGCGGTGTCAGAGGAAGACCCCAAAAATTGCCAGACTCCAGTCACCCAAGTCATAGACTGTTCTCTCTGCTACCGCACTGCAAGCGGTACCGGAGTGCCAAGTCTACGACCAAAAGGCTCCTTAACAGCTTCTACCCCCAAGCCATAAGACTGCTGAACAATTCATCAAATGGCCCACCCGGACTATTTACATTGACACCCCCCTTTGTTTTTATAATGCTGCTACTCGCTGTTTATTATCTAAGCATAGTTACTTTACCTCTACCTACATGTACAAATTACCTCTACTAACCTGTTCCCCCGCACATTGACTCGGTACCGGTACCCCCTGTATATAGCCTCGCTACTGTTATTTTATTGTGTTACATTTTATGTTTATTTTTTACTTTAGTTTATTTAGTAAATATTTTCTTAACTCTTTCCTGTTTTACATTTTTGGTTAAAGGCTTGTAAGTAAGCATTTCACGGTAAGGTCTACACCTGTTGTATTCGGGCCCATGTGACAAATAAAATTTGATTTGATTTGAGATGTCCCATCCACATAGTAAGATTTTAGATGTACAGATAGACCAATCCCAGTCTAATTTACCGTTACTTTAGTCAAGTCTGTGGGTTATGGTATTTTAATGTAAATGTTACCGTTTTAGTAATCAACTTAGCTAGCTAGTAAAAGTACCATTTTTGTGTGTGTGTCTTTCAAATGGGCGGACCGAAAACCCAGTGACGACTCTCGGGTCTGTAGCTGCCATTTTCCGGTGGAAAAGAGAAATGGTACCAGAAAAGGTAGGTCATCCATCATGACAGAAGAGGAAGATCCAGACTGTTGATTGGGAAACAAGAACAAACAATGAGGCATGACGATCAGGTGTTGAGTTAGATAAATAATGTTTTTTTTCTGTCCAGATAAAGAAGGTGATTCAGCATTAAAAAAAGACCTACCACTCACCAAATGTCTCTTTGCTTTCCACTCCAACAGGAGTGCATCCCTCAGACTGTATGATGCATGGACATTCTGTCTCAGTGTGATGCGCTTGTGGAGACTACAGCTGATCGAGCCTGTGGACGGACAGGTCAGTAACTCATCAAATATGATAGACTATTGTGTAAAACATTGAATTAGTAGATGCATAGAAATTGTGACTTTATGTCCCCTTTTCCCATGTTTTAGACATGAGGTGTTACATGCAGAAACATCAGGCTCCCCCCACGAGAAGCAGTAAATGATCAACGCCACCCTCAACAAGGACATCTGCTGGAAGTGATGTACTCTCACTCTGGGGGTAAGACATCATTTTAACATCACAGATATAAATTCCCACTGTGCCCATACAATGCGATGTGAATTGTGTTGTACTACTGAATGAAACAGAGGAGGTGCACTCGGACCATTCTGTGTCAGTGTGATCAGGTCGCAGTTGTAAATGAGAACTTGTTCTCAACTGGCCTACCTGGTTAAATAAAGGTGAAATATATATATATTTTTTAAAGACCAGCCTTTGTAAATGAACTTACGTTAACTACATTACTTCAGTTTGCTGCTTTGACCAAAACTTGAATGTAATATAATCTATTATAGGAGCCTATTGTTTTTGTGTGATCTTTATTCATTGTTCACTTGTTTTTCAAGTATGTCAGGTACAGACATGGAAATGGAGCCTTTACCAAGTAAGGGGTGAGAAATAATTTGAACATCATAGATATAAATTCCCACTGTGCCCATGATAAAGTTAACTACATTACTTTAGTTGGCTTCTTTGAGCAAAATGTGTATGTAATATAACCTATTCTGGGAGCCTAGTGTGTGTGTAGGAACTATGTGAAGTATTATCGGACCGTTGTCTTCCCTGAAAACAGGTACTGACAGGAGGGGCAATATGAGTCGAGGTTGTCACGATGGATGGTGATGGAGGCTTGGTGGTCCACACAACGAAGAAGCAGTGTCCCTTCCAGTCATTATGGAGCTGACCTTGGACCTGGTGCCAGTAAGGATGGTCTTCACGGAAATCCTTCCACTTCACTGCCTCTTCAATGGTAAGGTCCCTTGCACCATAGGAACACTTGACCACCACCACTGCAGACAATCCCAGACCCCGTTACCCAAAGCTCTGACTCCTGCATCTCCATCCCTGTAGCCATTTTGAATTCCTTGATGCCCTCCTCTTCGTTATCTGTGCCCCACTTTACAGACAACACCCCATCCAACGACTGATCTGAGGACCCTTTTTAGTAGCGACGGAGGACAAGTGCAGTTTTTCCATAAACTTTTAATTGATCAATTTCGGATTTTATTGCTTAAGATATCAATCATATAGTGGGAAGGATCCTATAAATGAAGACTGTGTGAATGCATGTATTACTGAATAAATACTGTGCCTCTGAAGATTTGCCATATGATTGGTTTCAAATTCATCTCCAGTGATCATAAGGTAAAATATATCTAAAACAATTGTCATTTAGCCTTTAATTACAATCCCCTTATCCAAACAGGTTACTCGTTTATCAAGCTCTTATCAGTAGCTCTAACAAATGTGTAAATTACAGTGCTGTTATCGGAAAAAAATAGTATTTTTTTCCACTTGGAACCAACAGGTTCACTCAACCTAATTCATGGTTTCCTCCAAGTTAAAGGTGGTGTAATTGTTAGGGAATTAAGGGCTCTATTTAATCCATATTGCAGAAGTTCAGCATTACAGCGTGATTGAAATTTAAAGGCAATTTTCCCACGTTAGTGGAGACTGCATTCCAATCACTGGCCACTTTAATGAATGGATCACTAGTCACTTTAAACAATGGCACTTTAAATAATGCCACTTTAAACAATGTTTACATATCTTACATTACTCATATCACATTACTTGTTAGATATTTATTCACTGTAGGAACTAGAAGCACAAGCATTTTGCTACACTCACATTAACATCTGCTAACCATGTGAATGTGACCAATAACATTTGATTTGATTTGTAAATGTGGTAAATGCTGTATGTGTTGGCTAAAACAGAAATGATCTTTACATTTCTATCGCCCAATCTGTAACATTTCAGCGTTACAGATTGAATGGAGCTCTAAATCAAGGTCAGTTTATGTGTATCTGTAGACACACCTCCATTTCTGTTTTCTCCACCCAAAACAAATAACTGGCTGGTGAATCAGAATTAGTTGGGTAACATAGATAAATAAGATGTTTTATTTACATAATATGCTTATGTGATATACTTGTTATTAGAATGTATCCCATTGAACTCTGGTGTTGGCAGTTGCACTTCTTCCCTCAGCTGGGGCTCAGTCACCTGGGGGCCCAGAGAGGGGAGAGGTCAGGCTTGTCTTTTACATGTCCCTGTAGCTATGCAGAATATCAGAAAGGGAAGAGGACAGGATGGAACATTGTCTTCATATGTGAATGTGTCTTTACCTATTCTTAAACCATGTGAATGGATGGTGTGATTAATGGGGAACCAATTACTGGTTTCCACAATGTCTGCGCCAGTCACTCCCTCCTTTGGCCTTGGGGGATGTGTGTGGTAGTGTCTGGAGTTGACAATTGATTTATGCCATTGGTCGATTTGGTGTTCTTGTTTTTTGAGTACCAGGAACGAGATCGGAATCCTCGTCTTAGGGACCAAACTGAACGATAATTTATAGCGAATGCTATCTGGCTACGGGATACTCCTTTCTCATTTAAAAAGTCTCACCTTGTGACACATTCTATGTATCTGTTCTTCGTCATGTAGGTTGAAAGGGGTGTATCTTGGCTATAAAAAACCTTTGTACTTTTGTCTCGCCACTCTCAACGGATCATTAGAAATGGTGAATCGTTGACAAGTCATTGCTATTGCAAAGCTCTCATTATTAAAGATTTAGTTTAAGTATAACTCTGACTTGTGTGATAAGTTTGTCTCTCATTTGATAGTAAAGAAATGAACCACCACACTTGTGTTTCCTCATGCTTAAGTTTATTAAGGTCAGAATGTGCACAGAGAGAAAAGTCTGTGAAAAAGGAATTAAGTTCCATTTACCGGCGTATCTCGGGTCTGAATTCCCCTCTCTAAATATTTTAAAAATACACTATATGTATAAGTATGTGGACACACCTTCATATTAGTGCATTCGGCTATTTCAGCCACACCCGTTGCTGACAGGTGTATAAAATCGAGCACACAGCCATGCAATCTCCATAGACAAACGTTGGCAGTAGAATGGCCTTACTGAAGAGCTCAGTGACTTTCAACGTGACACGTGTCATAGGATTCCACCTTTCCAACAAGTCAGTTCGTCAATTTTTTTAAAAACTTCTTATGGCTGGGGGCAGTATTGAGTGGCTTGGATGAATAAGGTGCCCAGAGTAAACTGCCTGCTACTCAGTCCCAGAAGCTAAGACATGCATATTATTAGTAGATTTGGATAGAAAACACTCTGAAGTTTCTAAAACTGTTTGAATGATGTCTGTGAGTATAACAGAACTCATATGGGAGGCAAAAACCTGAGAAAAAAATCAAACCAGGAAGTGGGAAATCTAAGGTTTGTAGGTTTGCCTATCCAATATACAGTGTCTTTGGGGTCACATTGTACTTCCTAAGGCTTCCATTAGATGTCAACAGTCTTTAGAACCTTGTTTGATGCTTCTACTGTGAAGAATGAGGGAAGGAAAGCTCTTTGAGTCAGGTGTCTGGCATGAGCTGATCACGCGCGCCCCCGTGAGAGCGACCTGCGTTCCATCGCATTTCTGAAGACAAAGGAATTCCCCGGTTGAAACATTATTGAAGATTTATGTTAACATCCTAAAGATTAATTCTATACATTGTTTGACATGTTTCTACGAACTGTAATGGAATGTTTTGACTTTTCATCTGACCTGCGCGTCATCAATTTGGATTTTGGAACTAAACGCGCAAACAAAAAGGAGCTATTTGGACATAAATTATAGACGTTATCGAACAAAACAAACATTTATTGTGGAACTGGGATTCCTGGGAGTGCATTCTGATGAAGATCATCAAAGGTTAGTGAATATTTCTAATACTATTTCTGACTTCTGTTGACTCCACAACACGGTGGATATCTGTATGTCGTGTTTGGGCTCTAAGCGCTGTACTCAAATTATAGCATGGTGTGCTCTTTCTGTAAAGTTTTTATGAAATCTGACACAGCGGTTGCATTAAGGAGAAGTTTATCTAAAGTTCCATGTGTAATACTTGTATCTTTTATCAATGTTTATTATGAGTATTTCTGTAAATTGATGTGGCTCTCTGCAAAATCACCAGATGTTTTGGAGGCAAAACATTACTGAACATAACGCGCCAATGTAAACTAAGATTTTTGGATATAAGTATGAACTTTATCGAACAAAACATACATGTATTGTGTAACATGAAGTCCTATGAGTGTCATCTGATGAAGATCATCAAAGGTTAGTGATTCATTTAATCTCTTTCTGCTTTTTGTGACTCCTCTCTTTGGCTGGAAAAATTGCTGTTTTTCTTTGACTAGGTACTGACCTAGCATAATCGTTTGGTGTGCTTTCGTCGTAAAGCCTTTTGGAAATCGGACACTGTGGTTGGATTAACAACAAGTTTATCTTTAAAATGGTGTAAAATACTTGTATGTTTGAGTAATTTTAATTATGAGATTTCTGTTTGAATTTGGCGTCCTGCACTTTTACTGGCTGTTGTCAAGTCGATCCCGTTAACGGGATCTCAGCCGAAAGAAATTATTGTTCTACCATTAAAAAATATGTTATACATTACAACCTACCATTACATAAGATGTTATACAATATTTTATACAACCTACCATTATATAATAATATACAACCTACCATTAAACAAGATGATATACATTACAACCAACCATTATACAAGATACATACATATGACCTACCATTATACAAGATGGTATACAACCTACCATTATACAAGATGTTATACATTACAACCTACCATTATACAAGATGCTATACAACCTACCATTACACAAGATGTTATACATTACAACCTAATGCAAGATGATATCCAACCTACCATTGTGCAAGATGTTATACAACTTACCATTATACAAGATGTTATACAAGAATCCCATAGGGCGGGGAACAATCGGCCCAGCATCGTCCGAGTTAGGGGAGGATTTGGCCGGGGGGGCTTTACTTGCCTAATCGCGCTCTAGCGACTCCTTGTGGCGGGCTGGGCACCTGCAGGTTGACCTCGGTCACCAGTTGAACGGTGTTTTCTCCGACACATTGGTGCGGCTGGATTCTGGGTTAGGCGGGCGAATGTTAAGAAACACGGTTTGGCAGGTCATGTTTCAGAGGACCCATGACTCGACCTTCGCCTCCCGAGCCCGTTGGGAAGTTTTAGTGATGAGACAAGATCGAACTTGGGGAGAAAAAGAGTTTAAAATACAAAGTAAAATGTGTTATACAACCTACCATTATACAAGATGCTGTACATTACAACCTACCATTATACAATATGTTATACTACCTAACACTATACAAGATGTTATACAACCTACCATTGTACAAGATGCTATACATTACAACCTACCATTATACAAGATGTTATACAACCTACCATTGTATAAGATGCTATACATTACAACCTACCATTATACAAGATGATATGCATTACAACCTACCATTATACAAGATAATATACAACCTACCATTATACTAGATATGCATTACAACCTACCATTATACAAGATGATATACAACCTACCATTATACAAGATGATATACAACCTACCATTATACAAGATTTTATACAACCTACCATTATACAAGATGTTACTCTATCTACCATTATACATCATGTTATACAACCTACCATTATACAACATGTTATACAACCTACCATTATACAAGATGTTATACAACCTACCATTATACAAGATGTTATACAACCTACCATTATACAAGATGTTATACAACCTACCATTATACAAGATGTTATTCTATCTACCATTATACAACATGTTATACAACCTACCATTATACAACATGTTATACAACCTACCATTATACAACATGTTATACAACCTACCATTATACAAGATGATATACAACCTACCATTATACAAGATGTTATACAACCTACCATTATACAAGATGTTATACAACCTACCATTATACAAGATGATATACAACCTACCATTATACAAGATGTTATACAACCTACCATTATACAAGATGATATACAACCTACCATTATACAAGATGTTATACAACCTACCATTATACAAGATGATATACAACCTACCATTATACAAGATGTTATACAACCTACCATTATACAAGATGATATACAACCTACCATTATACAAGATGTTATTCTACCTCCCATTATACAAGATGATATACAACCTACCATTATACAAGATGTTATACAACCTACCATTATACAATATGATATACAGTCTACCATAAACAAGATGCTGTACAACCTACCATTATACAAGATTCTATACAATCTACCATTATACAAGATTCTATACAATCTACCATTATACAAGATTCTCTACAATCTACCATTATACAAGATTCTATACAATCTACCATTATACAAGATATAACCTATGTAACCAACCATTAAGTACCAGAGCCTGATGGTTTTCCACATCTATGAACACATCATTATTAATGAACTGATAGACCCCTGACTAACGTTAAATGAATCTTAAGAATGACGCTCTCGCTGAGATTAACATTGGTAGTAATGTCTGCTTTCCTCCAACCAGAGATATCACCAATAAGCTATGTACCTTCTATAGACCCATGTCACTGTTAAATTGATGTGGTAAGATTCAGGGTGAATACATTATTCATTGGGGTTGCTGTAAATGAGAATGTGCTCTCACTCAGTCAACTTACCTGATGAACTTGCCTTGTTCCGTTCAGCTACTAGTGAAGCAAAAGTGCCCAATGGTGCATCTCCAGCGAATTATGTTCGGGTGCATGTCCAGGGAACTTTGTTCTGGTTTATGTCCAGGGAACTCTTTTCTGGTGTATCTTCCTTGACACGGATTGAATGTAGCCCTAAAATACGGTACATTTTCAGACAATCTATTATATCTTCCTCTATGGACTCTTGGCCCAGCAGTACAGCCCCATGAACTGCGGTTTGAGGTCTGTCAGTTCTGTTTATTCATCACAAGATGGCGCTACGGATCAGCAAGCATGGAGAAAACTCAACATACACCTCTCTCATCACCTTCATCTACTGTGCTTCACTCTTGGTGCACGCGTACTCTTGGTGCACGCGTACTCTTGGTGCACGCGTACTGTTGGTGCACGCGTACTCTTGGTGCACGCGTACTCTTGGTGCACGCGTACTGTTGGTGCACGCGTACTGTTGGTGCACGCGTACTGTTGGTGCACGCGTACTGTTGGTGCACGCGTACTGTTGGTGCACGCGTACTGTTGGTGCACGCGTACTGTTGGTGCACGCGTACTGTTGGGACATGCGTACTGTTGGGACATGCGTACTGTTGGGACATGCGTACTGTTGGGACATGCGTACTGTTGGGACATGCGTACTGTTGGGACATGCGTACTGTTGGGACATGCCTTTGATGGCCGCACCGCGCTGCCATCTCACTTCTGACACCAATGTGGAGAATTCTACAAGTTTGCTAGGCGTTGTACTGAGGTCACTACAACAGTCTTTAACAGTCCTTCTACACTGCAGTATGGTCAGATTAAATTAGGAATTTACTCATCATTTGTTTTTGTTCATTGAGCTCATGATCAATTTGTTAATTGAGCTTTAGTGCTTTAATAAGTCTGAAATAAAAACACAGACACATTTTTTTTTTAACTAGGCAAGACAGTTAAGAACAAATTCTTATTTACAATGACAGCCTTACCCGGCCAAACCCTAAACCAGACGACGCTGGGCCAATTGTGCGCCGCCCTATGGGACTCCCAAATTACGGCCGGTTGTGATACAGCCTGGAATGGAACCAGGGTCTGTAGTGACGGCTCTAGCAATGAGATGCAGTGTCTTAGACTGCTGCACCACTCAGGAACCTTGATCAACCAATGCTTTTATTTATCTGTTGCATATAAAAAGTAGTATTTTCTGCTTTATATTTACGACTGAGGTTCAAAGCGTGATCTACAGCTCCACCCAAGTGACAGTTGGAGACGAGATCCATGAAAATACAACAATCCTTTTTTGTGTGAAGATGAGGGGACAGATTGGCAATCTGAAGACTAAAGGACAAATAAAGCATAATTTGAAACTTTTTCAGTTAAAAGTGTCCCTTTGTATGTCATCAAAAATACAATAATAATGAATAATAATTGCCACCATCAAGTTTGGCCCAGTGCTGTTAAAATCTACATATGTGTCAGAGAGGTGACTATTTCTAGAGCGATGCTGCAATGAGACACTGCATCGCCACCTGGATCATATTCCTTGTGGATCATCAACAGGAACCATAGAAATGCAACTAGAAACGTAATGTATACAAAGGACACGCATGTCTCTCAACTGAAATTGAGAGCCATGTCCACTCTGAACATTACATGTATATATGCAAGGTTCATCATGCTATACCTCAGGAGTGCAGCTGTGGAAATATCTTCTGTCAGCCAAAGTATCTGGCTATTGCTTTTTCCTAAGAGTTTACTTCGCTAAATGTGTTTTGTATGGCTTTTTCCTAAGAGTTTACTTAGCTAAATGTGTTTGTATGGCTTTTTCCTAAGAATAGACTTAGCTAGATGTGTTTGTATTGCTTTTTCCTAAGAGTTTACTTAGCTATATGTGTTTGTATGGCTTTTTCCTAAGAGTTTACTTAGCTATATGTGTTTGTATGGCTTTTTCCTAAGAGTTTACTTAGCTATATGTGTTTGTATTGCTTTTTCCTGAGTAGACGTAGATGTTAGCTAGTCACTTTAATAATGCCATTTTAATAATGTTTACATATCTTGCATTACTCATCTCATATGCATATACTGTATTCTATACTATCTATTGCAGCTTAGTCTGTGCCGCTCTGTCATTTTTTTGCTGCACTGTCGGAACTAGAAGCACAAGCATTTTGCTACACTCGCAATAACATCTGCTAACCATGTGTATGTGACCAATAAAATGTTATTTTATTTGTTGTTTGTATTGCATTTGACTGCGTTGAATAGTGTGTGTAGATCCAAGAAGGTGTGGGTTTCATGACTACAGGAGTGTTTCTACATACCCTGCCCAGAAACTGCAGCCACAGATGAACAAAGGAGAATGAATGTCTTAGCCCCAGCACATTCTACAGTAAGCGTCAGCACAGAGACCATGTATGGGTTGAAATGCCCTGCCATAAAACGTATGTCTCTCTAAAGCAGATGTAAGAGGAAAAATGCGTACTCACACACACAACCATGTACAATCGTAGACCCCCCCCCCAGGGGACAAATACCAGTGGTGTTATGTTTTTTTTCTCCCTTCTCCTGGGTCATATTCATTAGTGAACATCGTAGCAAAATGTTTTTAAACGGAAAACGAAAACACATCTTCCTTGTTGGAAAAGTTTAAGTAGTCCCTCCCTGTTTCAGTCTGTTTTCTTCTGTTTGGTGCCTAGTGAATACAACCCTGGTATCGTTAGGCTCACTCCCCTGGTGTCCCTATGAAAAAGCTCTGAGGTGACGTTTCATTTAATTTCATTCACTTTTATCATTTTTGTACAGAAGAGATTTATACATTGGGTAAGTATGGATCATAATAAACATTCTCTCAACAAGAGGTTTTCCAAATACACCAACACCATCGGATGATAGAGTAAGAATCCGTCATTTACAGAATGCAACACTACAATATGTACAGCTTAATAAATACATGGTTGTAAACAGAGACAAATGAGAAAAATCCATTAACAGGTAAGGTCATCCGGTGAGGCAAGCAAAAAAAAACACAACAAAAAGATGGCCCGAGAAATGAAATTGTAAAGAAATATACCATTACCCAATAATAAAATATTAACATTTTTACTTTAAAATCCAGGTTCAAGTCTTTTCAATGTGGACATGTTTCCTTTTTTCTCTCCATGTATGACAGAAGTGTTGATTATAAGCATAGAAATATAATGGCTATAGAGTGACTATTATAGTCATTGTATTTCTATGTCTACGTACATCATATCACCAGAGCAGGAACAAAGAGTGTATTTTGCGAGTCCACATCATGTTGTTACGCTACAGGTTGTGCATTCTACAGTGCCGTCTTACTTAGGATGGCCAAACTGTGACAAAAACAAAGAATCCATGGCAACACGATTAACCACGTGTGTCTATATAATGCATTCATAGAGCCTTCTTTCACACCCATAATGGACTATAATAATGGGCTTTTCCTGGTTAAATATAGGTTTAATAAAACATATATTTTTTATAATCATTCATAACAGCTCATAACTCCTTAAATAGCCTTTATGAGGCTTCATAATGCATTACTACATGTGACTCAAAGACAGTGTTACCAAATCAATAAATATAAATAAAGAAATATTAAAACCCAACACAGAAACCACCTGACTTAATGGTGTGTGCTGCATTGTGCAAGTCCAGCAGGGGAGAAGAAGAAGAAGAAGAAGGAGTTGTTTTGGCAAAAATGTAAAAGCAATTTAGGGGTTGAAATGACATGTCATCCATATCTAGTCCTTCCCCTGAAAATGGAAAATATATTGCAATATGAAAGCTAAAACATAAAGCATCTGCAATTACTGTGCTACTACTTCAATTTAGTGGAATTATTTCCCGAATACCATGGATTATATGGGATTGTGTCCTCATATGAGGCATGGCATGTATGGAAGAGTCTGTTAATGGTTTTGATGCTAGCAGTACAGTTATATACATATACACACATACCTATGAACTATTCAAATATGAAAGGTAGATTTTAAAACTATGCAGGTGATTCTCAATGTCCAATGTGAAATCCAATAAGACAAAATAATAATAATATTGAAAAAAAAAACAAAGGCAAATATTGTCAAAGTGTTTGTCATTTTAGTAATCCTTATTGGATGGATGCTAGAGAGTTGAAATAGGCCAATTGAAGAGAGACGTGGGATACTGATGTATTACAACACAAAGGGTCAGATCCAGAGCCCATACAACACAACCAGGTATACATGTGTTGGAACACTTTAGAATACAGTCACTATTTTCATTTGACAAATATTTCTATTTTTTTTGCAATACATACAGAGTGTACATGAATACAACCTTGTTATTTGTTTTGTGTAAAACATCAGTTTTATCATTAGCTCAAGTCCCTTTGTACTTCAGATGAATAAATTATGAAATATAGAAGATATAGCCATGTGACTATAAGCTAAAGTGTTGCAGATATCACTGATAACTGATGAGTGTTTATGGAAGCTAACTGAAGGTCAATGAGGGTTATGCATAATCCTTAACAGCTGAGAAAAATGTACCACCTATTTAAAAACAGATTTAACAATGTGTAGATAGACTGGAGAGTACTATTTGGACAGTATATTTGGTTGGATAGAACTAAATCACTACATACTCAGGATGTTAACAAGACCTACCATGTCATATTTAAATGGAAACATGGCCTACGTATATTATATACAATTATTATGTTCTTAAGGTCATTAGTTACCAGCTTCTTTCTGCTTTGAAAAATAAAAAGAGGTGGTACATTTAAAGCTGCAATAAAGTTAGAACCCCAACACTCTCAAACAGAAAACCACGCATGTTCATCTGAGATGCCCCTATCTGAAATACCTGGGTGTGAAGATGAAGGAGAGCAAAAGAAAGCAGACTGAGTATACAGAGCTTAGTCACATCCACTCAGGACAAGCACACATTCCCAGAAAGACCACACGCATTATTTTATGGCATAACATATCTCTTCTAAAAAAAAAATCAAGTTTCAATGGATGCAATATATGACAAAGAAGATTTAATTGAACATCTTCCTCCGCTCTTTTCTCTCTCTCTCTCTCTCACTCTCTCCATTAACAAAAGTTATCTACAAAAAGATTTCAGTTTTACTACAATACAAAAACTGAGGAGTCAAAAACAGCGTTTTCTACCAGTCTTGTTTCAAGGAAGACTTGAACTTTAGAAAAAAAGGTCTCTTTGAAATCCTCTTGCAAAGTATGTCTTTGTCTGTCTCTCCCTATAATATCCCTCATTGGTTTTTCAGATGGTATTAGTGGACTGCGGTCACCTTGCAGTTCAGAGGTCACCTTGCAATCCATCTTTCCCCCATCTGGCTGTCCTCCCATGATGCTACAGTTAGGACTGTTCCAAGCATCTTGGTTGTTGCCCATGTGCTCAGTCTTGGAGTCAAAGAACACTTTCTGCTTACTTCCTGCATTGACAGGAAGTGGTAGGAGATAGAGGAGAGGCGGGAGGTGGAGATTGGCCTTTGAACTCAAGGCGCCACCTCGCTCCCTATAGGCCGAACGAACCAAAAAGGTAAACAAAAAAGGAGGCAAGAAAGTCGACTAAAATATTCCTGAGTGTAAAAGTGTGGAGCTCCAAGGGAGGGAGTCCTGGGGGGAGGGGAGGTGTGGGGTCTGTGCCCCCATATCGCCTCCAGGTGGAGTGGAGTGAGGAGAAGACTGGGATTGAGGAGTGCAACGTGCGCTTTGGAACTCTCGATGACGCCACATCACCAACATTGTGGCGATTACTAGTATTCACCTCGTCCCTTGATTCGCCGTTGTAACGCAACAGTCTCTCTCTCGCAGTTTGGCAACCCGCGCAGTTTCCACTGCTGCTATGTATCGGCCGCTCTTTGCTTCTCCTCGCCCTCCTCCCCTTCCCCCTCTCCCTCCTCATCCTCCTCCTCCAACTCCGCCATACTTGGTTCCCTGCGTACCCCTTCACTCTCCTCCACCTCCTCTACCACTACCACCTCCTTCTCCTCCTCCACCTCGTCCAACAGGATCTCCGTGGATTCCGAGTCCTGCGTGCAGAGCGTTTTCGAGTTACAACTATTCTCCTCGTCTTCTTCTGGTTGACTTCCACTGTCTTTTTCCGTGTCCGACTCTCCGTCTTCTTCCAGGGTGAGCTCGAACTGGAACTTGTCCCCTCCGGGGGGACGTCCGCTGCCGTCGTCGGCTTCGTCCGGGGCAGGCGAGGGGCTCTGGGGGATGATGCTCTGGTACCACTCCCTGTTGTCCTCCAGAGTGTCCAGGATGTCCTGTGCGTCAGGGTGCACCAGATCCGCCCAGGTCTCCCACAGAGGGTGGACGATGTAGTCGATGAACCCCACCTGGAGAGGGGGAGGAGGAAGGAGAAAGGAGGGGAAATAAAGTTAATATCAGCTTGTTGTGCTTAAATAATTTGTCTGGACTGATATAAACTTGCTTTGTGTGTGTGTGTGTGTGTGTGTGTGTGTGTGTGTGTTTTTGGTTTTATAAAAAAGGAAAATTCGGACAAGTGTGCACAATTCGCCGGTCCCCACAAAGAAAATGGTTATTTTAGGCTTAGGGGTTAGGTTCAGGGTCACATTTAGTGTTAGGGGTTAGGTTTATGCTTAGAGTTAGGGGTTAAGGGTTAGGGAAAATTGGATTTTGAATTGGAATCAATTGGAATCAATTGTTTGGTAAAACATGTGTGTGTGTGTCTACTCTACTGTTTTTGTTTTTGTGCTTGTGCGTGTGCGTGTGCGTGTGCGTGTGCGTGTGCGTGTGTGTGTGTGTGTGTATATATATATATATATACTGTATGTGTGTACTGTACTTACCTGGCTCTTCTGTACAGAGGCGTTGTGTTTGTCACACATGGGGCTGATCTCCATGCCTCTTTCCCTCTCCCTGTCCCCCTGGCTGAAGAACTCTTCCATGATGCGGTCGGTCCACTGGCGGTACAGCTGCAGGGGCTTGGTAGGGTTACTGAGATCCGCACAATGCACCATGTTCTGGAGGACCTGAGAGTGGGTGAAGAGAGATCTAGAATTTAAAACCCCAGTCCTCACATTTACTGAGGGAGCGTGCAATTGGCATTCTGAGTGCTGGAATGTCCACCTGAGCTGTTGCCAGAGAATTGAATGTTAATTTCTCAACCATAAGCCCCCTCCAACATCCTTTTATAGAATTTGGCAGTACGTCCAACCGGCCTCACAACTGCAGACCACATGTAACCACACCAGCCCAGGACCTCCACACCTGGCTTCTTCACCTGCATGATCGTCTGAGACCAGCCACCTGGACAGCTGATGAACCAAAGAATTTGAAACCGTCTTAGGGAAGCTCATCTGCGTGCTCGTCGTCCTCACCAGGTCCTTGACCTGACTGCAGTTTGGCCTTCGGTGGGCAAATGCTCACCTTCGATGGCCACTGGCACGCTGGAGAAGTGTGCTCTTCATGGATGAATCCGGGTTTCAACTGTACCCGGCAGATGGCAGACAGCGTGTATGGCGTTGTGTGGGCGAGCGGTTTGCTGATGTCATCAGTGTGAACAGAGTGCCCCATAGTGGCATTGGGGTTATGGTATGGGCAGGCATAAGCTACGGACAACGAACACAATTGCATTTTATCGATGGCAATTTGAATGTACAGAGATACCATGACGAGATCCTGAGGCTCATTGTCGTGACATTCATCCACCAGCATCATCTCATGTTTCAGTATGGTAATGCACGGCCCCATGTCACAAGGACTTGTACACAATTCCCAGTTCTTCCATGGCCTGCATACTCACCAGACATGTCACCCATTGAGCATGTTTGGGATGCTCTGGACAGTGTGTTGCAGTTCCCGCTATTTCCAACAACTTCGCACAGCCATTGAAGAGGAGCGGGACAACATTCCACAGGCCACAATCAACAGCCTGATCAACTCTATGTGAAGGAGATGTGTTGTTCTGCATGAGGCACATGGTGGTCACACCAGATACTGACTGGTTTCTAATCCACACCCTTACCTTTTTTCTAAGGTATCTGTGACCAACAGATGCATACTGTATCTGTATTCCCAGTCATGTGAAATCCATAGATTAGGACCTAATGAATCTTTGAAATTGTTGCATATTGCGTTTATATTTTTATTCAGTGTATCTACACCTGCAAAAGAAACAACGGTTAAAAGGTCAACTGCAAACCTCTGGCGTCATGCTGCACATAAAACATTCTAGAGAGAGCGAGAGAGAGCACTGGTGTTTCCCTCTGCCCCATGGCAACAACACCATTGAGAGAGAGAGAAATAGATAAAAAAAGATGGAGGGAGGAAGAGGATGAGAGAGTCAGGTAAAGATGTATTTTTATGGTAACTAAAAATATGTATTTTTAGAGTCAGTATACAACCTGACCATGATTACAAAAAAAATAGGTTGTTTGAATCAGTTTTTCCTGCAGGGTGGCCATATATGTAGTATCAGTAACAGCCTACCTGTATTCTGTCATTGTAATTATCTAGTAGTAGCACTCCAGAGCTGGTGACTTTCTTGGTCTCCACCATGGTCTTCAGGTCCGCTAGGAGATTCATGTGCTTGGACATGTCAGTAGCTAGTACCTATAGAGACAAACAGCAACACATTGGATTAGTTCAAGTGGGTGCTAGGCTGGAACTCACTCACTCACTCACTCACTCACTCACTCACTCACTCACTCATTAGATAATTAATTCATGAATGAATCGATTCAGTTGCTAAGTTAATCCATCCATCTATTTATCCAAGCATCCATCCATCCAGCCACCAATCCATCCAACGTTCCACCCACCCACCCACCCATCCATCCATCCATCCATCCACCCACCCATCCATCCATCCATCCGCCCGCCCACCCACCCATCCACCCATCCATCCACCCATCCATCCACCCATCCATCCATCCATCCATCCACCCACCCATCCATCCACCCATCCATCTATCCATCCATCCATCCGTCCACCCACTCACTCACCATGTCTATGACCATCTTCCTGAGGGACTGCCGTTGTTTCTTGGTCAGGTTCTGGAAGATGTCACAGTTCTCTTCCTGAAGCAGCTTGAAGCCTACAGCCAGGTGGTGGTTCTCTAGGACTGACGAGTCATTGTACATGAGGGCCAGCTCCGAGTCTGGAGGGAAACAAACAGACAATACAAGCACATGGTTAGGGACCTGTTTCTCTGATGCCATTTTCAATATAGTAAGTATAGTAAGATACTTTTCCAAGGTAATATTTATTAGGTATTTATATAGAAGCATGTACATTTTGGCGAGTGTGTGTAGATTTGATCTGGTATTTCTCTCTCGTTCTCTTTCTACACGTTGCACATTGAATAAAGTGAACAAAGTGAATAAAGTGAACCAAGTGAATAAAATGAATCAAATCAAACTTTATTTGTCACTTGCGCCGAATACAACAAGTGTAGACTTTACCGTAACACAATAAGAATAACAATAACCAAGAATCATGTGAATAATGTGAATAAAGTGAATCATGTTAAGTGAATCATGTGAATAAAGTGAATTATGTGAATCATGTGAATAATGGCCTATGTTGGCTCCAATGCTTCCCACAGTCGTGTCAAGTTGGCTGAATGTCCTTTGAGTGGTGGACCATTCTTGATACACACGGGAAACTGTTGAGTGTGAAAAACCCAGCAATTTTGCAGTTCTTGACACAAACCGGTGCGACTGGCACCTACTTCCGTACCCCGTTCAAAGGCACTTAAAACCTTTTTTCAATAGGGGGGGCGCCATTTCGACTTTGTAAAAAAACGTTCCCAAATTAAACTGCCTCGTACTCAATTCTTGCTCGTACAATATGCATATTATTATTACTATTGGATAGAAAACACTCTCTAGTTTCTAAAACCGTTTGAATTATATCTGTGAGTAAAACAGAACTCATTTTGCAGCAAACTTCCTGTCAGGAAGTGAGAAATCTGAAATCGGGCACTCTGTTCCAGGGTCAGTTTATTAATATGCATGTAATCTATGGGTCGACATGCACTGCATACGCCTTCCCCTAGATGTCAGTAAGCAGTGAGAATTGGAATGGAGTGTCTAGGTAGATCTGAGGCCGTACAAAAGCTCTTGGAACCGGGTGTCTTTTCAACGTTCGTCATGGCGCAAGACAGACCTCAGGATTGCATTCTGAAAAGCTCTCGTTATAGGCGTTAGATATATCCGGCTCTGATTTTATTCGATATAAGTGTTAAAAACATCATAATGTAGTTATTTTAAACCGAGTTATATCAGTTTATATCAGTATATTGCGATTTTCGGTATTTTATTTGTGCTGCGTTATGGTGAGTTGGACACGTCTTCGCCACATGGCTAATGTTTGCTGCTAATTCCAAAGTTGAAGACGACAATCTACAACTGAGCAATGATTATTCTGGACAAAGGACAACTTGCACAAGATTCTGATGGAAGCTCATCAAATAGTAAGAACTATTTATGATGTTAATTCGTATTTGTTGAATTTTTTAAAACTATTATTCCAGCCATTAATTTTGGTGCGGTCTCTCTTTAACGCACGCTGTATGTCGTAGTAACGTTAATTTTAAAAATCTAACACAGCGGTTACATTAAATATATTGTCTTGCTCATTCACCCTGTGAATGGCACACATACACAATCCATGTCTCAAGACTTAAAAGTAATTATTTACCCGTCTCCTCTCCTTCATCTACACTGATGGAGGTGGATTTAACTTCTTGCGACTATAGGGGGTGCTGTTTCGCGTTAGCATAATTTGCTCTACACATTAAACGGCTTCCTACTCAATTCTTGCTCGTACAATATGAATATTATTATAATTATTGGATAGAAAACACTCTCTAGTTTCTATAGCCGTTGGAATTTTGTCTCTGAGTGAAACAGAACTCCTTCTACAGCACGTTTCATGATAGGGAGTCAGATTTCAGACATCTTGGCCCCTGATCTGGAGTCAGTTTAAAGGTCCGTGTAAATGCTATGGAGAAACAGACACTTCTTACGTCTTCCCCTGGATGTCAGTACGTGATGACGCTTTGAATGGAGTCGATTGCGCAATCAAGGGCTGTATAAAACAGCAAATACCGGAAGTAGCTTCCCTTTGCTGCCTGCGCCTGGCGCACGAAGGATGTCGGACTCGCCTCCTTCCAAGCTTTTGTTTAGCCAGTAATATTTCTCAGGTCATGTTTTTACTCGTTATAGGTGTTAAAAACATCATAAGGTAGTTAATTTAAACCGTTTTATAGCAATTTATATCCGTTTAGTGCGATTTTGAGGCATTGCTTTGTAATACACTTTGAAGTGCCGGGCACGTTTCGGGGTCCCGGTCGTACGTTAGTGGGCATTTCGACGGACAAGTGGACATCTTTCGACCAAAAGAAGATTAGACCCAAGAAAGGATTCATTGCCCAAGATTCTGATGGGAGAACAGCTCATAGTAAGAACAATTTATGATGATAAATCGTGTTTCTGTCAAAAAATGTTAAACGCTTATGCCGCCATTTTGTTTGCTATAGCTTCGCTTGGCGCAACCTGTATTGAAAAGTAAGGATAATTAAAAAAATGTAATTCAGCGATTGTATTAAGAATTAAATTGTCTATTAATCGCTGTCCACCCTGTATTTTTTAGTCAAGTTGTCACATCCTGGCCTTAGTATTATTGGTTTTCTTTATTATTTTAGTTAGGTCAGGGTGTGACATGGGTATGTTTATGTTTTGTTGGATTTGGGTGTTTATTTGGTAAAGGGGTTATGGGGTGTAGTAGATGGTTTTGTGTTTAGTGTAGATGTCTAGCGTTGTCTATGTTGGTTTAGTTGTTTAGGAGAGTCTATGGTTGCCTGAATGAGTTCCCAATTAGAGACAGCTGATTTCTGTTGTCTCTGATTGGGAGCCTTATTTAGGGTAGCCATAGGCTCTCATTAATTGTGGGTAATTGTCTATGTAAGAACGTTAGTAGCCTGTATGTTTGTGCACAACGTTTGTAGCTTCACGGTCGTTTTGTTATTTTGTTGTTTTGTTAAAGTGTTTTTGTGTCGTGTTCATCTTCGTGTTTGTTTAATAAAAGAAGATGGCTTATTTTCCAAAAGCTGCATTTTGGTCCGTCAATCCACCACACGATCGTGACAGAATTACCCACCATCGGACCAAGCAGCGGAAAACAAGGCAACAGGACCTACCCATAAAGGATTTCTGGAGATGGGAGGAGATACTGGATGGTAAGGGGCCGTGGGATCAACCTGGAGAATATCGCCTCCCTCGTGAAGAGCTGGAGGCAGCGAAAGCCGAGAGGAGGCGATATGAGGAGGCAGCACGGAGACAAGGCTGGAAGCCCGTGAGTACAACCCAAAAATTTCTTGGGGGAGGCCTTAAAGGGAGTGTGGCGAAGTCAGGTAGGAAACCTGCGCCTACTCCCTGTACTTACCGTGGAGAGCGAGAGTACGGGCAGACACCGTGTTACGCAGTAGAGCGCACGGTGTCTCCTGTACGCGTGCATAGCCCGGTTCGGTACATTGCAGCTCCACGTATCGGCCGGGCTAGACTGAGCGTTGAGCCATATGTCATGAAGCCGGCCCAACGCATCTGGTCACCAGTGCGTCTCCTCGGGCCGGCGTACATGGCACCAGCCTTACGCATGGTGTCCCCGGTTCGCCTACATAGGCCGGTGCGGGTTATTCCACCTCCCCGCACTGGTCAGGCGACGGGGAGCATAGAACCAGGTAAGGTTGGGCAGGCTCGGCGTTCAAGGGAGCCAGTACGCCTGCACGGTCCGGTATTTCCGGCGCCACCTCCCCGCCCCAACCCAGTACCACCAGTGCCTCCTCCACGCACTAGCTATATGGTGCGTGTCTCCAGCCCTTTACCACCAGTGTCTAAACCACGCACCAAGCCTCCTGTGTGTCCCCAGAGTCCTGTGCGTCCTGTTGCTGCTCCCCGCACTAGCCCTGAGATGCGTGTCTCCAGCCCGGTGCCACCAGTCCCGGCACCACGCACCAGGCCTACAGTGCGCCTCAGCCGGCAGGAGTCTGCCGTCTGCACAGCGTTGACTGAACTGCTCGTCTCCCCAGCGCCATCTGAGCCATCCGTCTCCCCAGCGCCATCTGAGCCATCCGTCTCCCCAGCGCCATCTGAGCCATCCGTCTGCCATGAGCCTGCAAAGCCGCCCGTCTGCCATGAGCCTGCAAAGCCGCCCGTCTGCCATGAGCCCACTGAGCCGTCCGCCAGACAGGAGCCGCTAGAGCCGTCCGCCAGACAGGAGCCGCTAGAGCCGCCAGCCAGACAGGAGCCGCTAGAGCCGTCCGTCAGACAGGATCTGCCAGAGCCGCCAACCAGACAGGATCTGCCAGAGCCGCCAACCAGACAGGATCTGCCAGAGCCGCCAACCAGACAGGAGCAGCCAGATCAGTCAGCCAGCCATGAGCAGCCAGATCCGTCAGCTAGCCATGAGCAGCCAGATCCGTCAGCTAGCCATGAGCAGCCAGATCCGTCAGCTAGTCATGAGCAGCCAGATCCGTCAGCTAGCCATGAGCAGCCAGATCCGTCAGCTAGCCATGAGCAGCCAGATCCGTCAGCTAGCCATGAGCAGCCAGATCCGTCAGCTAGCCATGAGCAGCCAGATCCGTCAGCTAGCCATGAGCAGCCAGATCCGTCAGCTAGCCATGAGCAGCCAGATCCGTCAGCTAGCCATGAGCAGCCAGATCCGTCAGCTAGCCATGAGCAGCCAGATCCGTCAGCTAGCCATGAGCAGCCAGATCCGTCAGCTGGCCATGAGCAGCCAGATCAGTCAGCCGGCCATGAGCAGCCAGATCCGTCAGCCAGCCATGAGCAGCCAGATCCGTCAGCCAGCCATGAGCAGCCAGATCAGTTAGCCAGCCATGAGCAGCCAGATCTGTCAGCCAGCCATGGGCCGTCCCTCAGTCCGGAGCTGCAGTCCCTCAGTCCGGAGCTGCAGTCCCTCAGTCCGGAGCTGCCATTCCTCAGTCCGGAGCTGCCCCTTACCCTGGAGCTGCCCCTTACCCTGGTGCTGCCCCTTACCCTGGTGCTGCCCCTTACCCTGGTGCTGCCCCTTACCCTGGTACTGCCCCTGACCCTGGTACTGTCCCTGACCCTAGTACTGCCCCTGACCCTGGTACTGCCTCTTACCCTGGTACTGTCCCTTAGTCCGGAGCGGCCCCTGAATGCAATGGGGTTAAGGTGGAGGGGGGTCGTTTGGAGGAAGCCTAGGAGGTGTTTAGGTACTGTGGTGACGTGGGGACCGCGACCAGAGCCGGAGCCGCCACCGTGGATGGAAGCCCACCCAGACCCTCCCCTAGACTGTGTATGGTGCGCCCGGAGTTCGCGCCTCAAGGGGGGGGTTATGTCACATCCTGGCCTTAGTATTATTGGTTTTCTTTATTATTTTAGTTAGGTCAGGGTGTGACATGGGTATGTTTATGTTTTGTTGGATTTGGGTGTTTATTTGGTAAAGGGGTTATGGGGTGTAGTAGATGGTTTTGTGTTTAGTGTAGATGTCTAGCGTTGTCTATGTTGGTTTAGTTGTTTAGGAGAGTCTATGGTTGCCTGAATGAGTTCCCAATTAGAGACAGCTGATTTCTGTTGTCTCTGATTGGGAGCCTTATTTAGGGTAGCCATAGGCTCTCATTAATTGTGGGTAATTGTCTATGTAAGAACGTTAGTAGCCTGTATGTTTGTGCACAACGTTTGTAGCTTCACGGTCGTTTTGTTATTTTGTTGTTTTGTTAAAGTGTTTTTGTGTCGTGTTCATCTTCGTGTTTGTTTAATAAAAGAAGATGGCTTATTTTCCAAAAGCTGCATTTTGGTCCGTCAATCCACCACACGATCGTGACACAAGTTTATGAGTATTTATGTATAAGACTAGATCACTGTCTAATATGGCGCACGACATTTTCTGACCAGCTGGGCTACTTTTATCATTGTCTAACCATGATTTTGGTGGCTAAATATGCACATTTTCGAACAAACTCTATATGTATGTTGTAATATGATGTTACAGGAGTGTCATCGGAAGAATTCTGAGAAGGTTAGTGAAAAAATTCATATATTTTGGCGATGATAACGATATCGCTCTCTTTGGCTTGAATCAGTGCTCGGGTAACGTTTGCATATGTGGTATGCTAATATAACGATTTATTGTGTTTTCGCCGTAAAACACTTAGAAAATCTGAAATGTTGTCTGAATTCACAAGATCTGTGTCTTTCCATTGCTATGTGCTGTGTATTTTTAAGAAATGTTTTATGATGAGTAAATTGGTAATACAAGTTGCTCTCTGTAGTAATTCTAGTCGCTTTGGTGAGATTTGTGATGGTGGCTGCAATGGCAAACTATGATTTATACCTGAAATATGCAACTTTTTCTAACAAAACCTATCCTATACCATAAATATGTTATCAGACTGTCATCTGATGAGGTTTTTTCTTGGTTAGTGGCTAACAATATCTTAGTTTAGCCAAATTGGTGATAGCTACTGGTGGAGAGAAAAAATGGTGGACAAAGAAAAATGGTGTCTTTTGCTAACGTGTTTAGCTAATAGATTTACATATTGTGTCTTCCCTGTAAAACATTTTAAAAATAATCTGAAATGGTGGCTTTATTCACAAGATCTGTATCTTTCATTAGGTGTCTTGGACTTGTGATTTAATGATATTTAGATGCTACTATTTAATTGTGACGCTATGCTAGCGATGCTAATCAGTGTGGGGGGGGGGGGGGGACCCGGGGTAGAGGTTCGTGAAAGGTTAACAAGTGACATCAATAAAGGATCATAGCTTTCACCTGGTCAGTCTATGTCATGGAAAGAGCGGGTGTCCTTCATTTTTACTATACTCAGTGTACGTGTACACTGTTAGATATTGGCCGGATCCTGGGATGTGCTTTTGGATGTTATTGCTGAAGTGTGCTTCAGTTAGCTAGCATGCTGTAATTGTAATGGTTGCATTAGCTCCCCGCTAATTAAGTTATTTCCATGCTACAGGTGAATCTACAGCCATCAACATACTGTTGTCCTGCACATCTAATGCGCCTTCTTGTGTCTATCGTCAGAATAAACAGCAATCAACTGGGACCGCTGGCTGGACAGTCGCTGGCTGGACAGTTAAAAACAGAACGCAAGAGAGTTACGAAGTACGGTCACATCTGTTACACTGATGCCGAGACCAGTCTTCTTGTCTTTGCTGAACAGCTGTTACACATGCACACAGTCACACACACACACACATACACACACACGTAGTCACACACACACACACGTAGTCACACACACACAGTCACACACACGCACGCAGCCACACACGCACGCAGCCACACACGCATGCAGTCACACACAGGCACACAGTCACACACGCACACACAGTCACACACGCACACACAGTCACACGCACACGCAGTCACACGCACACGCAGTCACACACACACGCAGTCACACACACACGCAGACACACACACACACACACAGTCACACACGCACACAGTCACACACAGGCACACAGTCACACACGCACACACAGTCACACACACACACAGTCACACACACAGACACACAGTCACACACGCACGCAGTCACACACACACACAGACACACACACACACGCACGGAGTCACACACACAGACACACAGACACAGTCACACACGCACGCAGTCACATACACATACACACACATGCACGCAGTCACACGCGCACGCAGTCACACACAGGCACAGTCACACACAGTCACACACGCACGCAGTCACACACACACACACACACAGTCACACACTCACGCAGTCACACACACGCACGCAGTCACACACACACACGCAGTCACACACAGGTACACAGTCACACATGCACACCCAGTCACACACGCACGCAGTCACACACACAGACACACACACACACACACAGTCACACACGCACACAGTCACACACACACACAGTCAAACACGCACACACAGTCAATCACGCACACAGTCACACATACACACCCACACGGCTTCCAAAGGGTGGGTCCAATTCGTTTGTTGCCTTGGCGGCAAGGCCAATACATGTTATGGCAAATGACGATTGCATAACTGGGGAGGATTAAAATCAGTTCACTCTGTCTAGAGGACAGACAGACAGTCCAATCCCAACATTGTATAATCTTATACTAAGAATTAGGTTTCAAGAGGAATCCAATTACCCTTCATTCTATCTACAATACCGTTTAGCTTGAATTGAGTTCATTTGTCTTTCAAGCCAACCATATTGTCATGGTCCCACCAAACGTGTTCATGTCAATGTTCATAGGAGTTGGCTATTCAGCATATACAGATCTGGGACCAGGCTTCATGGCAGATAATTGTATGTATTCCATGTATTCCACGTATTATATGTATTCCATGTATTATATGTATTCCATGTATTATATGTATTCCATGTATTATATGTATTCCATGTATTATATGTATTCCATGTATTATATGTATTCCATGTATTATATGTATTCCATGTATTATATGTATTCCATGTATTATATGTATTCCATGTATTATATATATTCCATGCATTATATGTATTCCATGTATTATATATATTCCATGCATTATATGTATTCCATGTATTATATGTATTCCATGTATTATATATTTTCATGTATTATATGTATTCCATGTGTTATATATATTCCATGTATTATATGTATTCCATGTATTGTATGTATTCCATGTATTATATGTATTCCTTGTATTATATGTATTATGTGTATTTCGTGTATTATATGTATTCCATGTATTATATGTATTCCATGTATTATATGTATTCCATGTATTATATGTATTCCATGTATTCCATGTATTGTATGTATAATGTGTATTACGTGTATTACATGTATTCCGTGTATTACGTGTATTCCATGTACTATATGTATTACATGTATTATATGTATTCTATGTATTATATGTATGCCATGTATTATATATATTCCATGTATTATATGTACTCCATGTATTGTATGTATTCCATATATTATATGTATTCCATGTATTATATGTATTGTATGTATTTCATGTATTATATTTATTCCATGTATTGTATGTATTATATGTATTGTATGTATTCCATGTATTACATGTATTCCATGTATTATGTGTATTATATGCATTCCATGTATTATGAGTATTTTATGTATTCCATGTATTATATGTATTCCATGTATTATATGTATTGTATGTATTCCATGTATTATATTTATTCCGTGTATTATATGTATTATGTGTATTGTAAGTATTCCATGTATTCCATGTATTATGTGTATTATATGCATTCCATGTATTATGTGTATTACGTGTATTATATGTATTCCATGTATTATATGTATTCCATGTATTATATGTATTCCATGTATTATATATATTCCATGTATTATATATATTCCATGCATTATATATATTCCATGCATTATATATATTCCATGCATTATATATATTCCATGCATTATATATATTCCATGCATTATATATATTCCATGCATTATATATATTCCATGCATTATATATATTCCATGCATTATATATATTCCATGCATTATATATATTCCATGCATTATATGTATTCCATGCATTATATGTATTCCATGTGTTATATGTATTCCATGTGTTATATATATTCCATGTATTATATGTAATCCATGTATTGTAAGTATTCCATGTATTGTATGTATTCCATGTATTATATGTATTCCTTGTATTATATGTATTATGTGTATTCCATGTATTATATGTATTCCATGTATTCCATGTATTGTATGTATTATGTGTATTACGTGTATTCCATGTATTATATGTATGACATGTATTATATGTATTATATGTATTATATATATTCCATGTATTATATGTATTCCATGTATTGTATGTATTCCATGTATTGTATGTATTCCATGTATTGTATGTATTCCATGTATTGTATGTATTCCATGTATTGTATGTATTCCATGTATTGTATGTATTCCATGTATTGTATGTATTCCATGTATTGTATGTATTCCATGTATTGTATGTATTCCATGTATTGTATGTATTCCATGTATTGTATGTATTCCATGTATTGTATGTATTCCATGTATTGTATGTATTCCATGTATTGTATGTATTCCATGTATTGTATGTATTCCATGTATTGTATGTATTCCATGTATTGTATGTATTCCATATATTGTATGTATTCCATGTATTATATGTATTGTATGTATTCCATGTATTATATGTATTGTATGTATTCCATGTATTATATGTATTATATGTATTGTATGTATTCCATGTGTTACATGTATTACATGTATTATGTGTATTATATGCATGTATTATGTGTATTTTATGTATTCCATGTATTATATGTATTGTATGTATTCCATGTATTCCATGTATTATGTGTATTATATGCATTCCATGTATTATGTGTATTACGTGTATTATATGTATTCAATGTATTCCATGTATTACATGTATTACATGTATTGTATGTATTGTATGTATTACGTGTATTACGTGTATTCCGTGTATTACGTGTATTACATGTATTACATGTGTTACATGTATTATATGTATTCCATGTATTATATGTATCATATGTATTATATGTATTACATGTCACATGTTTCTGAAATGATTCACATTTTCCACATTTTTTATAAGATGGATTCATGACTAAGTAGCTCTGGGGCTGCTAACCCATTCAGGGAGTGTCTGTGTGTCTGTGTGTGTGTGTGTGTCTGTGTGTGTGTGCACGAATGTGTGACACACACACACACACACACATTTCCGAACACACACACACACACACACACACACACACACACACACACACACACACACACACACACACACACACACACACACACACACACACACACACACACACACACACACACACACACACACACAAGCATACACATTTCTGAACACACACACGCACACACACACAACCATACACATTCATGCAAACACACAGACAGACTTGAAGATTTGGAATGATAGAAGTCTCTGTCGTCTCCACAATGACCTCATGTAGAATCATCGCCTCCTATCTGCATGCCTAATGAGGGGGATTCCCCACAGTGAGATGGATCAAAGTGTGTGTGTATGTGTGTGTGTGTGTGTGTGTGTGTGTGTGTGTGTCTGTCCGTCTGTCTTCTCTACATGTGGGCGAGTATGTTTGTGTGCGCACGCATGTGTGTGTGTGTGTGTGGGGGGGGGGGGGGGGATTAAAAGAGAGTTTATGAAATGTGCCAGTGTGTCAGCAGCAAACCTTTCTCACTATGTGTGTAAACCCAGAAGAGAGAAGCTCATGTTAAAACTTCTTGTCAATAGGGGGGCGCTGTTTTCACTTTGGAAATAATCGTGCCCAATTTAAACGTCCTCGTACTCTATTCTAGATCATACAATATGCATATTATTATTACTATTGGATAGAAAACACTCTCAAGTTTCTAAAACTGTTTGAATTATATCTGTGAGTAAAACAGAACTCATTTTGAGGCAAACTTCCATAAAGGAAATGAAAAATCTGAAAACGATGCTCTGTTTCAGGGCCTGCCTATTCAATTGCCTTATATTTATCGATATGCATGCACTTCATACGCCTTCCACTAGATGTCAACAGGCAGTGGAAGGTGGAATGGGGTGTCTAGCTTGATCTGAGGTCGAACAAGAGCTTTTGGAGTGACAGGTCAACCATTTTGTCAGTTTTCCAAGGCGCGCGAAGGAGCTCCACATTGTCTTCTGAAAAGCGGTCGGTATACATGGCGAATATCTCTGGCTCTGATTTTATTCGATACATT